>NC_088321.1:2400000-2700000 GCF_910592395.1 Lineus longissimus
GAAAAGAAAATACTTTAATATTTGTTAACAGTGGCTTCAGGGCCACGTCAAAACAGAGTATACAGAGGGTCAGCAGCCGATATCGGTAACATAATAAATATGGGAAATCCCCACCATCGCAGGGCAGTTATATTTAAAGGTTACCACCCTTCGTCAGTGCTGCAAAATCCGCGTCGAGTGCGAAATATACAACGTTTACCTAAATATGGTGAAATATGAAGGCTATCCATAGTGGCCTACTGGACTTTGCGCAAAGAAAGCAACCAACGTAACGGTCCCTAGGTATTGTTATTTTCCTTAGACAATACACAGCCTGGTCATCCTAGGGTCGTGGTTACATGGGAAGTTATCATTGCAAAAGAAGGCCAAACACAAGCTTGAGTCAAGCAGCACACATAAGTCGAGCACATACAAGCCATGACACAAAACACATTCGGTTTTATAATATGGATTGGCAGTCAACTTAGCGAAGGCATACATTTTTAGTTGCAGGTGATTCACTGCCAGTTAAAGGGACTATTATTTTGTCACATTAGGTACAGTTTGGAATATGAATGTAGCCAAGTTCATGGGGATGGATAGGTGACGCCAGCATCTAACCGAGCATATTATTTGCCTTGGCCATAGAGGGCGCTACCAGTGCAAATCACCGGCAGTTAAAGGGACTAGCATTTGACATAAGGGTAGTTTGGAATATCAATTTCGCCTGGTTCATGGGGATCGATAAGAGGCGCCAGCATCTTACTAAGCATACATTTGCCGCTAGAGGGGCTAAAGTGCAAATCACTGGGACTGTTATCTTGCGACATGGGGATGGATAGCTGGGGCCAGCGTGGCAGATGGACCACACCAAAGAGTACATCTCAAGATAAACCATAACAGAAGCACTACACTGTCAACTGGAGGTATTCTGTGGCCGTGTTAGCCCCTGGTTTAATTTATACTAGGAACAGAACCTGAAGCGGTCAAATATAATGGTCGCTCCCCCATTGCGCTTGTTGCGTTGCGTTGCTTTCTTTGCGCAAAGTCCAGTAAGCCTTTCATCAAATGCAAAATGGCCAAGCGTGAGATGTTATGTCTGGTACTCTCATCAGTGAGTGAAAGTCGATAAATGAGCGACAGTGAACATGGCCAGGCTTTGGGAATTCACGACAATACAGTGCAGTGCAGACCATTTATTTACTCAAGAAAAATCTAATTTAGAAAATGTAAAAACAGCACATAACAGCTTATCTGAAAGAAGGAAAGGAAAGAATTCGAATTATGTTAAGAAGTTACATTTAGCGTATTTTATTAAAATAGGTATAATTAGCGTATTTTATCAAAATACGCAAAATAGAACTTCTTGACATGATCATTCTGGTTCTTTTCTCCTTTTCCACTGTTTCGATCGGCGTCGCCTAGCGGTCTCGGGTATCCAAAACGACTCATTTTAAGCTTTGGAGAACTTTTGATTTGTAAAATTTGGATGAAATTCGAAGCAACCTAACGTGTATACTATGTTGTATGTGTAAAGTGTGTAGTAAATATCTAACTGTCACTGGCTCATCTATTGTGAATCTCAATTCAATGAGTTACTATAGAGTACACAATGAAATATAATGATTCATTAGCCCAGCGCATGATCCATACATAACCTCCAGAAAGCTCTCCACTGGTTGCAGTGGTTGATAGGGTGAGGGACGAGGCCGGTCCACTGCGTCCGCACTGTAAGTATATTATGCTCGGGTTGCTCAGGAAGGACTCACTGGGGCATATCTCTTTGCTTTTGCTTTCGGCATGGTCCAGCCGGGTTTCCAGCAGTTGAAATGGCTGAAACCTCGTGTGTGAATATAACGGTAAATGACTGCACCCTCTCTTCCACCAGGTCTGCTGACTGAGCATGCACAGAGGGAAAAACCATCGTGGCGCACTGAATAACCACAGGTGGCCAATAAGTTTTATTTTTGATTAATTCCTTTCTGTAACAAAATCAAGAAGAATTTACACCAAGGCGTCTAAAATATACCACGGGATAGAATAATTCCAACCAATTACAACTCATTGACCGATTTAAAGGGAAACGGTATTAGCCAATATGCATCGTAGTCAGACAGGGGGGTGGGCGGAAATGAAAATACTACCGTTTTAAGTTGAACAACTTTTTAAATGTAGATTTGCCGTGATTGCCGTGGCCAAAATGGCGTGTATTACTTTATTTCAAACAAAACATCACAAAGGAAGTGTTGATGATAGCTGGCTTTCTTAATCATCGTTTGCAAGGAACGATTGTATACCTTCGTTCACCTGGTTGCAAATCTCAAATAGAGTCTTACAAAAGTATTTATTGATATGTTATTAAATTTTTACACATGTACAAGTCATGTACATTCTTCAAGAATCTTGAAAAAATCTGAACCAAATAATCTTACAAGAATCTTGTAACCCATGTACATGTTCATGTACACAGTAACGAATACGATCTTCACTAAGAATCTTTTAAAAAGAATCGTATCTGGATTTTTGACATGGACACTTACACTGTTGAAATATTTCAAAATCGTTTTTTTCTGAAAGCATGTACTCAGACAAAAGTGTCTAGTGTTGGCATTATAAAAATCTAAACGGACCATTATAGGTCACAGAACCCCAATATCCCCAATCCTCGAAGATCCATGGTCAGTTGTATCCTCCTCCCCTTACTGACACTGGAATAAATCGATTGTATTTGCGGGGAGAGGCAGACAAATCTGATCCGCCCAAGGAAAACGGCTTCTACATCATTCCTTGAAACTCAGTCACTATTGAAAACAATCGCCGTATCTAAAACGTGCTCTTAATCATTGGCTGAAATTTCAAAAGCATGGGACGCATGTGCGGAATTTTTTGATATTACACGAATATTTTGATATTACACGACAATTTTTGTAAGCAGCAAGCATCTTCCCCGCCTTCGGCCCGGGATCGATAAAAAGTAGATAAATGCTCAGAAAAGAACAATATGACTTCTTGAGTAACTAAACAGCAGTTGGTATTCACTGTGTTCATTTGAAATGTGGTTTTGAGACACGGATGGTACACATTTATCATCGAACGGCGGGTGTGTTGTGATATCAGTAAACAGCCGGCAATTCCGCTGGAAGCTTGTGTAGGCCAGTCAATCTAGCTCATTTTAGGGCTTGACCCACCACAAATTGCAAAAGAAACGATTCCACCTTTATTCATTCAGGAATAACCCCCTAAACACCAAACTAAAAATCTCAATGAATCCAAATAGGGGAAAGGGGTCAAATATGCTAATTTATGCTCATTAGTAGCCAAATATAGGGAAACAATGACTTTTGTCCAAAATCATCCAAATTAGTCAATCAAGGTGTCTAATCATATGTTTTCAGTATCGAGGAAATCAATGAAACCATTCTTGACAAGAAAAAAAATGATGCATCAGAGAGTAAGACAAGGGTGTATATCAGAGACGTCCAGCAAGGTCTTAGTTGATACCTTCATGTTCACGACAAGCCTACGCTGAACAGACCTATCAAAGGTGAGCATCTGATGAAGACTGGCTAGTCCTCGCCCGCAAAAGAAGTCAGACAACCAGACATCTGGGATTTTTTGGCAGGAATCGTTTATTTAGTACGTAATGTGGTCTGTCTTACTCTCTGTAAATGGAAGTTTATCAGCCACGGACCCTACATTGCCCTATGTACAAAAATAGTGATCTACAGTTCCAAGACAAATATAATAATGTCAATCACAGGAGACGATTTCGGCCCCAAATCCCGCCCATTAGTACAAGAATAACCCAGTTCGAGGCATGTGAAGTCGTATATCAAGTCCTCGACCACCCGTTTTGGCCAGAACCCAAATATAGATTTAATAAGAACTTCAACTAGCTACTGGTTAGATAGACTAGCACTTGGTTCTTGTTTTGAATATAGGGGGCTTTTTGTAATTTAGTTTGCTCTTATTCATTAACCGTTGAACTTATTGAATTACTTCTGCCTGAATTGTTTTATGACAAACCCATGCTAAAAATTCCCCGCAAACAAAATGTGTTAATCGGGCTAATTTGATGAAATTAAAGGCGACCGACTGCCCATCTACGTGATCAATTAACATTAGAAAAATAGAGAATATATATAAGTATTTGCATACGTTTGCCCTTTCACAAAAATTAAGTAGATCCCTAACTATAGCACAGTCTTTCATAAGCATCTAAAACCAGTACATTACAGCTCGTTGTTTAAGAATATAAATCTTAAAAGGGAACGATGCAATAATAATCCCTACTCTTTCTTTCTGGCACTAATTTGGTTCACATTGCCACTTTACCTAATCATACCATCAGGCTTGTGCTTGGCATGAGACAACCTTAGTTTTAACATTATACAGTAACTTACGCAACTTATCTTTGAGAAGGTCTTCTGCTGTGGGACGTTTGGCTGGGTCGACGATGAAGGTCAGAGCGAGGAAAGCTTTCACATCACTAGGAACATCGTCAGCAATAGGAGGGGTATTACCCATCCCAATAGGATATATTACCGTTGTAGGATCATACCCATTCCATGGACGTTTTCCCGTAGTCATTTCCAACACAACACATCCAGTGCTCCTATGGATGAGATATATAATATACTCGTATTATCAAGTGACTTCTTCCACATACAATAACATCTATCTTATTGCCATACCGCTAAGAGAGAGTTGTGTCCCTTTGCGATTAAATGAAATTTCTCGACACATCCCACAATGGTGTCTGTCACCAGTTAGAAGAAGTTAGCGATGCTGATTTTCAGAGCCCATCTCAATTTTATCCACAAAATGTTATGTTTTGTATTGGACCGCTAAACTGTTACAGCCACCCCAGAATAGACATGGCATAATAGACATACCAGAATTATGAGTGGCTGTTGAATTTGAGGGGCTAAGGAAATTGAAATAGCAGTTAGGCAAGGATTCCTGTTGTCGCTACTTCTGGCTATCGCCGCCATTTTCTGGTGCCTCATGTCAAAGTCATATCCGCCGTAGCTAGATTTACGAGTTGCTCCTAGATTTCGCTGGATAGTTTTTCTGTAAACAGAGTTTCGCAAAAAAACGCAAATCTGCGCATGATCTTGTTGATTTCATGAATAAACTCTCAATTTGGTAGCGGGTTGGCCACATGTTTATATGCTGTACTTTTGACCACGTGGCGGCAAAGCTAAATTGACGCCGTTGTACATACTGTATTTCCATGTCATAGTTTAATTGATGAGTTTCGAGGGGCGATTTTTGCCTTATTGATTACCCCATTTAATAATTAGACAAAAGATTCAGACAAATTCTTGTAACCCGCACCCAGTGTGATCAATTTAAACCACCACGTGCCGTGCTGACGGCCCAACAGCATTAAGTCTTTCTGTCCGCCAATCACAAACGCAATATTCAGTACCTAACTTTAGCGTTTGCAAGGCTTTCGAACGACGAACGACGAAGTTTTATGGTGTTGATATCAAGTCCTACACTGGACGAATTTGATAACGCAACACTCGCTAATCGGCTTTCATACTTAATTAGTTGCAAGAAAAAAACTCTTGAAAACTTTGGAAAAAGAACCATTATTAATGAACTACACTCTTCTTACTTCGTCGTTGCTCTTCTTAATCGTTTCGAAACCCGCTTATAATTCCTGGTCGTCATGAACAGAACTCAGACGAGGAATAGCGAAATGTCACCCGGTCTCCACACGATGGTCGTATGGGTCAATTCCATGTGCATCCAACAAGAAAACAATTTTTTATAGTATGATTAAACTCCAGATAAACAAGAATACGAAACGCACATTAGATGGACTTTGATCACATGACAATATCAATTGCATAATAGCAAACATAATCCATGCTTGATAATAGTCACGGCGATTTCTTTGGGGCGCACACAGGCTGTGCATTAAACACAACTTTAATTTCATTCGGAAAATTGACAATATCAATTGAAAAGCTGCCGATTTGTATATCGGGTTATTCCGAAAAAAACCTGCCCCCTTTGAATTTCAAAATAGGCGGACAAACAAAAATATGCTCAAATAATGTAATTGCAGACATCTCAAATGCCTGGTCCAAAAAATATTGTGTTAATTTTAATCAGAGTACGTAACTATGCATGCTGGTGCATATTCAGTATCAGAGAACGATCCAAAAAAATATAACAAAAACAAATGGGCGATGGCTCAACTGTCGTCAATAACAGGAATATGGCTACCGATATGGTTACAGAGAGATCGACCCGTTGACCATGGAAATTAGGTCAAGGTCAAAATCGTCAACCGATATGTTTAGCTTGATCAGATGGCATATTCAAAGAACATACAGTTAATGCAGTTAACACTTGAAAGGTCGGTCACGTTGACCTATTTTTTTGTTAGCATTTAGAGATGCCTAATGATTATGTGTGAAAACCCTGAACTTGGAAAAGTCGACAACAAATAATGACAAAACATGCCACCAGTGGTTGCATTTTAGAGAGTGGCCTCTGTTACCTAAGATAACATCAAGGTCAAAATGCTTCTAGAGCGCCGTGATTGGTTTTTTCAGATAAATTGATGACATGCATTATTTAAAGGTCACAAAGTGAAGATGTCTTGCTATATGAACCTTTCATATGATTTTATGTCTTTCGACCTACATAAACCAAAAAAGTCGGTCACACTTGCCAAAATCTTTCGTTACAGACAGAAGCCTCGTTCTGTAGTAAAGCCATAAAAACTCGAATGCTCAAAATAAGAAGGATTTTGTATGTTATTTGATATGTTATCAGGCTCAACGTTCATTAGATTGTTCGGCAGAAAAAGCTTTAATTCATGACACCACAAGAACTACATTCTGACTGCACATATGGCAGCCCTACTCGACAATGACCCGCGTGTACTGCGATCGACGCTGATTTTTTAATAAGAATTTCCAAGGAGGCCATTTATACCCCCGAAAAACCGGCACCAGAATTTGAATGTGACCCGACTGAGCTAAAATTATGCTATCTATGAAGCAATTGGATGGACTTTGATCTCTGTGACCTTTAAAGGGGGACTATGGGCAGGAGCAGAGGGGCTAATTTGGCCATCTTCAAGTGACTAATATTCACTGCAAGGGACCTGGGTCGTGTCAGATTCAGCAATTAACATATTCCTTGTATAAGCGTGAATCATTTCGACTTACTGTGAGATGTGAGAGACCCCTATTGGCAAATTTGTGTAACTTTATCTTGCCTGCCTAGCTGCTTCCTATATTGTCCCTTTAAAGGCAGGTTAAGTCGAAAACCCACGTGATAAGTGATGTGCTATAATCGGATATACCAACAACAGCATTTGGTCGTTCTAACTATAACTCTTAGTTTACATGTAACATAACGGATTTTCTAGACGACAGCGTGAGACCATAAAGTCGTCCATCCATCCCAACGGTTACGACGTGGGGAAGGACGACGAAAACTACAAAGGACGGACGACGGACGCCACGGTATCGTTAGCTCCCCTCGGGAGAGCTATTAAACGAAGTATATATTTTTGAGTCTTACCATATATCAGTCTTGAGACCATATCCCTTTGTTTTTTCGTCGATGCGGTAACCAGTCGCTGCTTCCGGTGATAGGTAGTTATTTGTACCTGCTCCAGCCGTTGTTGCTCCATGGGACAAGAGACTGGTACTAAGCTCTTTGGCGATTCCAAAGTCCATCAATTTAATACGGTCGTTCGAGCCGAGAAGGATGTTGTGAGCTAAGGAAATAATAAGGTACTGCGATGATACAATCAGATGTCATAAAACATATCCGAATTTGTGATAGAAGGACTGGTTACTTTCAAGCATGGTACATATGGAGCCCCCATTCCCCTTTACGGAGGCAATTGAACGATTACCGCCCATAAGTCCGAAGGTCCTTTCGTCCGAATGTCCACAATTCTGAAGGTCTATAAGTCCAAAGGTCTATAAGTCCGAAGGTCCAGAAGTCCGAAAACAAAATTTTGAAACTGATGATCTTTGGACTATTAAACCAGTGAAAAAATCTTACATGTATTAAAGGTTCAATAGTAGTGCCAAATAATGCATAGGATGGCGGCTGAAACTGTAGAAAAAAGTAACACAACACGTACCTAGGCTAGATATTGAAATGATACATGTATGTTTGTTATTTAATTATTCACTTGTTTAAACAAATCACAATTACTGTCGCAGTAACCGAAATCCAAAATAAACGTTAACTATGAACTGTACGTGTGTTTCTAATCATGCATCAACGAATTACGCATATAGACATCTTATAGGGACAATTAATACTTGTCAATTGCGCATGGGTCCGCACATAAAATGGTTTGTTGGGGAACAGCGGCGCAAGAAAATAACACAAGAGATTTATGCGCACGCCAGGCGCAATGTGGTAGTATGAATTGACTCTTGGCTGACCTTGTGCACATATTTCCACATCCGTTTTCGGTGTGCCAAGAAATTTCAAAACCTCCCTGGTTAAAAAGAAAAAGAAAAAATCAATATGTGCGTAGCGGTTTTTCACGCAAACCAAGCGGACCGAAGGGAATTCCCAGGTCATCTCAAGTTGAACACCCTTTCATTGGTATTTTGCGCATCTAGCGGAACGTCATTACCGACTTTAGACAGCGAACTCTTTCACTACATAGACAATTGCATTCCAGTACTGATGGATGTAACGTACACCATCGGCATTGTACTTGGCCTTCAGGCGCCTTATGTGAATCTCCAATCTAGCTGGGGGATCCTCACCGTTATAGGCGGCATCGGCTGCTGATTCCATGACGGCTTGCTCGTCTTTCATCTTGCGAATGAAGTACCAGAGGGTTGGATGCGCCCTTCCGATCTTTTTGTTCCATTTATTGTGAAACCCAGGAAAAAAAAGGAAGAATATGAATTTTGTCTGTCCAGGTACATGGACTTAGGTTTCCTTGCTCTTATCGTTCTCCTTTACAAGTTAAAAGACAACGTTTTACAATAATAATGCACGTGTCTTCCATGTGATTATTTGTGCGTGTGCCGCTGTCTGGATTGAAGACGTTCCACAATGCTGGTGGGAAGTTTTCATCCTTCCAGCCTTTCCGGCTACTCATCTTTAATCTCTCCATCCGACGGTACTGAACAGCCATCCAAGATTCTGTATTCTACGCCAAAGACCCTGGCATAAGTGGAAATAACATGCTTATAACTGTGCAACGCGAAATTCCGTTTCAAAGGCGAGAAGTAGACCGTTCTCGAAATCAGTAATAACCAACTGCGGGGCTAGGCGGTGGTGTACCACCTCGCATACTTTCCGTCTTACGTGCTGGGAAGCACTTGTCTGTTCTTGCCGATTGTCTTCCCCATTACAAAGCATCAAACCAATGGAAGCACCCTGCCATGGTACATTCCGTGAATGGTCACAAGTTGCGTGTACGGCTGCGGACAACTCTTAAATGTCCCATCTAAATAGATAGTGCGACATATCTGCAGCTTACGGCAATTACCATCGGTCGCATAAATCAGAATTCCCCACTTATTGTCAATATGGCTCAAGAATCGTTCGCTGTTCCACGTCCTTCTCCATTCCTATTTCATGAAGACTTCATCGTTATCATGTGGAACTGGTGGTACCATCTCTGACCTAACACGGAACAGCGACGTCCGTACTGCCTCGAATTCTGGAATTGCTCCTGGATCTTGAATGGCCATGATTGTCAACTTTCCATCATAAATGCGCTTGTTTGGCTTGGAAGGGTCATTCCTTACTACTTCTTATTAGGTCTTCTTCAGGATGATGTTGGCGTTCGGATTCCTAAAAAGATGAGTCCCTTTGTTGAAATGTCCAATTTAAAGGGGCAGTGATCGATTCAGTGGAGTTTGTTTACTAAACTATAGGGAGCTAACGGTGGGTTGGTGAACAGAGGGCAATGCACGTGAACCAGATCAGGGTTGGAACAGCAAAATACCAGTCTAACACCTCGTTGCAATCATCCCTGGATGTGTGGCTCCCTACGCTGATAATTTCAGCGCACTTGATTGTGGAGGACTACAGTGCTCCTTCAACTTAAAGGCGGTATTACAGAGTTTCTCGCCCATTCAATATTCAAATAGGAGATTACAATTACGCCTAAATAAATCACTTACAAGTAATATTTAATAGTATTTCAATTTCAGGATTGGGTGTCTCTAAATCGAATGAGTTGGTTTGCAGTACCGCTCGATATGGGGCCCTCCAGCATCGCCAGTATCTTTTCCGTGGCATTCTTGTTACGATGGTAATGGAAATCATTGAAAATTATCATTTCTGAGCCCTTCCTCCGCCCTCTTGTCACGCACGCCGTGCTAAAAAATGACTACCTGCACAGAAAATCGCGTGATGCTGGGTCAGTGTGATTTGCAGAATCGGATTTTCACTTAGGCTGTATTTCATGTTTCCGCGTTGGAATATTGATGTGACATAGACGGGTTACTAACAATAACATACATGTACACGCGTTTAAAATGGGATTTTGGACTTTTGGACCTTCGGAGTTGTGGACCCTTTTTCATTACTTTCGGACTTATGGTCTTTCGAACTTACGAACCTTCGGAACTGTGGACCTTCGGCATTATGGGTCGTTTTCAAAGAAGATTTTTCCTTTGTGGTATTGTGGGCCTTCGTACTTGTGGACAGTCACCAATTGAACATTACTTTTTCAACCCGTGACGTTTCTATTGAGCACAAATCGCTCTTCTTTACCAACATATCTATACAAGTAGTTCTTCGTTTGGGGTATTCACAAACAGAAAGTAAGATGTCATCACCCTCCCTGGATTCAGAGTAAAGTGGGGCAAATTGTGAAAATTGCTGCTAATTTCAGCGAAAAAACGCGTCATCTCATAAACTGCCACCTTGAAGCATAAAAATTGATCATTTGTACTTTTCGATTTGGATTTATCTCAAGACATACCCCAAAGAGTGTTTAGAAGCCCTAATGAAATATCCACAGACGAAATAGATGCTTCATATTGATCACAGGTTCCTATGATCCAACTTCATGAATATACAAATGGTGGTGTCATCTATATAACAAATCTATATCGTCAGATCTTTAATACCGGTACACGGTGTAGAAGTGGAAAAAGTCCCCCTGGAAATGTATCTGTTCTTATTGTTTGCTGCCAAATTTTGATGCCATGACAGTCAATATCGTAAGTGCATAATAGAGTTCTTTTGCCCTGACATTCTCTTGAATATATACTCTAGAACATTTCTAACTTCTACACAGGCTACTCCGCATGAAAGCCGAATTCGATTGCGAAAATCAACTAAACCCCTTTAAGACGAAAAACTAAATAAAAGAACAATAAATACACACTCAACAGAAAACGAAACTGTGCACCAAGTAAGTTTGTGTATTTGCTGAAGAATCGGTCAAAACCTTCGATATATATTGTAGTCCAATATTTGAAACAATATTTCAGTGACAACCTTTAACCCTTTTTTTTCTTCAACTCTGATGAGGCATCAAAATTCATGCAATATTAGTCCAAAAAGAAAATCAAATGGAAACGTTATTTTATGTAAATGATCTTTCTTCCCTTGGCTCGAAAAAATTGAATTTGAATGGCAGTTTTGCCATCACACATTGTCATTTTGATTAAATTTGATTGATCAATATGTCTGATAACACATCGGTTATTACATTGAATAATACTAAATAATTATAAGAACAACAGAAACAAGTCACGCACTAAATGTACTGTTTTACACTCAGCAAATACAACTTTGATCGGGAACCGTTTTAAACCGGAGAATGGAAATTGCGACAGTTTAAACTGTCATTTGTTCAGCAAACAGCGGCGAGAACACTGGTGTAAAAGGAATGGACGTCCTAGGAATGCAGGACCCCATACAATAGCTGTGTTTTGTCAACGAATGTGGTAAATGGTTTGGTTAGGGTAAGATACATAATCTTCAACAAAGGAACTCGGCGACTCTATTCACTTTAACAAAAGGACCGGACTTAATTATAGATTCCGGGGGGACTTTTTCTTTTACACCGGTCTGATCTACGGAGATGTATATATGGATATGGAACAATCAATTTGATTGATGATGGCATTATAGCCCACAAAATCAAAATATCTAGAAGCAAATAGATTATTTTTAGGAGGTAGCCAGTCGAAAATGTCGAAAGGTTCTTTGCTCTTCGAATCCTTAGCATCAAGGTGAGTATTGAATAGGCCAGACAATAAGTTTAATTACAATGGAGTCATGGAGGGATCTGATCAAAAAGGGGGTAGAATCACCCAAAGAGCAATAAAACACGAAGTCAAAAGAATAACAAATAATCCACCACAACTACCGAAAGCATGCTGAATATATATAATCCGCGTTGTCTTCAATCTTATCATGTTGCGTGAATGACATCAACTCGTTTGAATATTGCACTAATCGTTCCGGTAAAAATGCACATTGTTTATCTGTAGATTTAAGGCAGCTTGGATGTATATTTTTGGGGCAATGATTTGGGTTTTATTTCGAGCTATTGTACAGAGAGAGCACAACGTGACCTCCATGACTTCAAATTGTGGTTTTCTTTGGAATATAAGCCTGCATCGTGATTCATGCCGGTGTGAAAGCGGATAAAGTCCCCCTGGTAGCAAGGTCCGGAGGACCTTGCTCCCAAGCGAGTGGGGTCCTCCTGACCCCTGGGGATAATAGTCTTTACCGTACATCTATCCCTGGTCCTATATAGGGACATGCGGACTTTAGCCACTAGGGACATTGATCTTTTTTACAGCAGTAACAACGCATAAAGTCCCACGCATAGAATGTCCATTCCTTATACTAGCATATACCCATGGAGCGGGCAAAGTTGAAATGTAATATACATTAGTTAAATGGGCACGATGATTGAACTACATTAAATTTCTAACGTTACTGAAGTTTTATTAAAGGTTAAACACGAAATGAACTGCATTTAGGGACTTATTGCTGCTATCTACATGCAACCCCCAATAGATTGATTGGAGTACGCTATTTTGCACAATGCATTGAGACCAGTGACAGCAGGTCCTGTTCCAAATAAGGGCCTCACATATTAGGCATATCACCTATTCTAAAATACCTTGGTACCGTAAAGTCAACTTTTAAATGGAAAATGCATAAGCCTCGTTCTGAGAGTGGAGTGTTTTGGACACGCAACCAAGATGCTCTACCAAAGTTCCCTCGGGTTGCACTAAAATGTGGAAACCATGCACACGTCACGTCAAAGGAATTTCACCTCACTTCAGAAGTTTGAGGCTCTCAAAACACTGCTTCAAACACAAATCAGTCAAGGAAGCATCAACCACCCTAAGTTTTTTAATGAGCACTACACATATTTGCCGAGAAAAACGCTCCAAATAGCCCATTTGCGCGGATTTTAGCATCACTTGAGCGAGCCGATGCGGACTTCCTATGCGCGCTAACATAATGTAAACAACGGCGCTACCGGCGCTCCGGCCGGGCCGGCGATGGATGGAATTTGCCAAATTCGCACGTATTCAAGTTATTTTCGTTGCCTATCTTTTTAAGTTTGAGGTATTTTAGAATAGAAATTGAACCCTCGGCTTCGGACCTTGGTTGAGTTACCAAGACACTCTCGTTTGGAGCTAAAATTTCGTCCAAACCCTCGCCTGTCGGCTCGGGTTTGGACTGTATTTTAGCTCCACCCTCGAGTGTCTTGGTAACTCAACCAAGGTCCTCCGCCTCGGGTTCAATTCCTTAACCCACTCCCGTACCCAATGCCACTGTCGGACCAAAGCCAGGCGCATGGAGAGATGCAGAACGCAATTCAAACTGACAACATCAATCAGTAAAGAATAAATCAAAGAGCAAGCGCTGGCCACTGTACATATATTTTGTCCATCCTGGCATAACTGTTTATTGATACCCTGACTGCATGTTCCGGTAGGCCACCCTGCAGAATTTGCCTTATCACTCCGGTCAGTGTTTCTCGAATAGAACTAAAATAGAACAGGCTAATCATTAATCTCCCTGCTAATACCCTGCACCATGGACCAGGTTGTATAGCACTACGAGTGCGTTCGATTACTTGTCTAGGACATGTCCAAGTGTGGTAGTTTGCCGGAAGTCAGTAGTCGGACCTGGTCCATCATCGTTCGAAAAGTGGTGTTGGACATGTCTAGGACATGCCCTTCTAACCCTCCTCGCTGATGGGGTTACTTGGGCAAGTGTCCCACAATGCATTGCAGCAACATGGCGTCGATGGCGAAGAAGCTGAAGGTTACGGGCGATAAATTCATCTTCGGAATCGATTTAGGCCTATACGATCCGCCCAGAGTGTATTGTTTGCTGTAGCAATTGAAACAAGGATGTTTTAGCAAAATTTAGTTTATAAATTGACAGTTCAATCAATTGAATTATTGTTAGCGGATCGATGATGTATTTTTTTACATATCATGATATTGTACATTTACAACAAGTGAAAAGTCCAAGAGAAAAGAACCTGGAGTGTAAATAGATAACTTCGTCTCACAGGCATCATTGATTGGCACTGTGTCATTCCTCCCTGACGTAAGGAAGGAAAGGCCCAAAAATTGATTGGATTTCCGGTGATGCCTCTGTCAGCAGGTTCTTTCCTATGGGACCTCCTGGTACATGTTTATTTTTATACAACTTTTAATTGTTGATTGTTCTCAACAATACATTTATAATATAAAATATATAGAATATATTTTGTTACTTCGATTTTGTTGCAGAACAGTGTTCGTGTCCGTCATTGGATAACTTGTACTGGGAACATCTCAAAATTGAACTTATCTCAGAAAAGACAGAACTGTTGCATGCATTTCTTTTTGAAGAGGGACTATAGGGTTGCTGTGGGCATGGTGGGAGCTTGTAAAAGTCTTAGAGTGTTTAATTCGAAAACTCGCTTTTGAGGCTTTTTAAATGTCAGGCGAATCCACTTCTTGTTTGCGTCTTTTGGAAATTGTGTTTTTCCATTTCATGCATTGGAGAAGTTCTGTCTTTTTTCACATAAAACACTTGTGAGATGCATCCCAATCAGTAGTCACATTTAGTCTCTCCTGGCCAACAGCATTTCTAGTTCCCTACGTTTTTCAATTCCGCTGGTCCTGTGGTGGTGTGGCCTAGGCATAGCGGCATTCTCTTCATCTAATTGAAGTTCTTCTAGTGTATCGTCATTGTTCTTCAGACAAAGGTTGTGCATGACACATGCCGCCAAAATAGAGTGGCACAACAGTTCGAAGTCGGAACAATCAAAGTCCCTTAGCCTTCTGAATCGTCCTTTGAGTTGTCAAAAAGCTCTCTCAATGATGACCCTAGCAGAGTTATGTCTCTTGTTGTACCTCTTTTGATCCCTTGTGATATTCCCATAATCCTTATATGGGGTCATAAGCCATGGTTGTATCGGGTACGCCGAGTCTCCCAGGAGGAATTCATCCGTTTCAAACTTGGCTGCAGCCTCTTGGAACACTGAGGAGTTATTGAAAACACGGGCATCATGTGTGCACCCTGGCCAGCCAGTATAGACGAGGGTGAAGGCCAGGGCATCGTCACAGACACCCTGTAGCACAACCGAGTGGAATTTCTTACGGTTTACATATGAATTGGGATTCTTCGTGGGGGCTTTGATTTTTATGTGACACCCATCTATTGCCCCAATGGCCCCTGGAAAGTGACTGTACTTTTCGAATCCTTCAGAAATGTTCACTCTGTTCTCGTGACTTGGCCAGGATATTAGTTTCTTAATGAGGTTGTTCACAACGGCTTTGCAAACTCTGCGACAGATGCAGTGTGTTGTTGACCTCGAAATCCCGAAGCGATCATAAATTGATCTAAACGAGTCGGGTGACCCAAGGTACCAGAGGAACACCAAGGCTTGCTTGCCGAGTTCAACTGGAGGACGACCAAACCCATGTTGTCCCAGGGCCATCTCTGGACACGGTTGTAGTTCCCCCAATAAGACCTCAAATGTCGTCCTGGAGAGCAGAAAATGCGATCGGAAATCATCTAGAGACTGAAGTGGGACCGTCACCTCAGCATAGTTCTCAGTCCTTGGGACTTTGGCACGTCTTTCTTCAGGGAGGTGTCTCTCTAACAATAGGCCTGCTGTCTCAAGGCTCTCACTGACAAACCTATTCTGTATTATTTGGGTGTTTCCCCGGAAAAGGGCTATAGACATGGCCACCATCGCCCTTTTGCGGTTCGCCTCCATCATGTCCATTTAGGACAACCAGGACAATGCAGGAGACCAGGACAGACGTTTAGTTACAAAAGAAGACCATAGACGGCGACCATGAAGCGCCCGGCTACGCCATGACACTTTACCCTACAGAAACCTCACATGCGTTCGTTTAGTGACTCATGTCTTGGGAGCCCCAGATCGAGGTCGGACATGTCCTAGACAAGTAATCGAACGCACTCTACATACGTGCTGGAAGCTAATATTGATGTGGCAGGGAGAATATGCGTGAAGTTATTGTATGCTTTTGAGAATGAGCGGAGCTCTCCAGTCGACGTGCTCTCTGAAAAGTTGTTATTTATTCCAAAACCACGAAGATATTCGACGTATGACACCCTCAGTGACACTCTTACTTATGATCCACACCTACGAAGCCAAAAGTTGCAAGAATTCGACGCATTTCCGAGGCCCAATTTTGAAACAAAAATCGCCTCCTATTTAGCGGCCACAACGCGCATTATAGTATAGATAAATAGTCGCGTAATGTGACATGGTCTTTGATTGTAGGAATAGGTAGGCTAAAAATCGAGTTATTTTCCCTCGGCTCTCATGGCGCAGTGGAACAGTGCCTGGTTCATGGTTGAGAGTCTTGTGGATCGAATGCGCTGTGGCGATTTTCTTTTTTAATTACTGTAGTATAATACAATGGTTAGTATCTCAATACAATGATTGACTCTCTTTTTTTCAATTTCATCATCTTAATAACAATTTTTATTGCGTAAGTACTATCAAAAGTGGCTATGAAATGCTCAGCCTAGCCAATGCTCTGCCATTCGAAATGGAGAGGACACGCGCAACACGGTCGAGAAACATCAGTTCTCCAGCGGAGGTTTTTCGGTATTTGTCGTTTTGAAAATACCCCGCTAAAGCAAATGCAAACCAGAAGCGAGTTCTTTGGCGTGTTGCCGCTAAAAATTACAAGGTAGGCGTTTTACTTTATAGTGCATGTGATTGAGTTGTCCAGGTTCTCCTTTTTAATGAATTAGATTTGGAAAAAATCGGAATCTCAGCCAACAGAGTGGTTAAAATCTTCTGAGTTCAATCGTCCGGACCTTTAACTCTAGGAATAGGAGTCCTTTGGACCTTGATACCTAGGATTTAATGTCCCCGGATATTAAACGCGGGATTCAATGTCCATCGGACTCTCGTAGCTAGGAATAGAAGTTCATTGGACACTTGGAATGGTGGTCTCTAAGACGTACTCTTCACATTATTTCCAATATATCACATTAAAATTGAGGACCGTCTATATTATAATTAGAGTTAGTAGTGATGACTTCATGGAGTAAAACATGCTCAGTTACATGTGTCTGTTCATTGACGAATCGGATACCGCATATTATCTGAGTCTTCCTATTTCATCGTGACAAAGGAATACTCTGGTATCGGGTTGTTTCGAGGATCGGCGAACCAGTTGAAGACAATGCCTCGGGGAGAGATGATGCTGAGGATGCGGAGACTCACGATTATCAAGTGACTAGGCGAGCCAGTCCTCCCAGACGGCGTGATGTAAATCATTATCGAAATAAATCACTCAGTCAAATTGAAAATATGTTATTTTGTTCACTTCTTCTTTCTATATCACACACAGAAAAAAGTGACTTTAACTTCTAAGGAATCAGTGTCCACATTGGACTTAAGTCCCTGTTCAGTGGACAATAAGTTGATTTTAAAGAAGAAAATTTGTCCAACTATGGCCAGGATAATTGCCTACCTTTACATGAAGCAGAAAATGCGAATTAGATGGGAAAATAACAATTCCAATTATTTCAATCTTTCAAACGGTGTTAAACAAGGAGGTATATTGTCACCTTTCCTTTTCTCAATATATATGGACGAATTACTTATGAGGTCTAAAGGTTCAGGTTTTGGATGTTATGTTGGCATCACTTTCATGGGAGCTTTTGCTTATGCAGACGATATCATTTTATTATGTCCCACAAAATTCTCGCTGAACACACAATTACAAGTTGCTATACTATACTCAAATGATTATTGCATCGAATACAATTCCGCGAAATGTCTGTTGTTATATTTCTGTCTGTAACCAGGTGGTGGAAATCTTATACCAATAGTTATCACTTTTCAGGGTATTCCTGTAACTGCTGAAGCTACTGCTCTCCATTTAGGAAACTTAATTGGACTGAGGGTAAATAATCAAGACATACATAAAACAGTATCATATTTCAATAGGCGGGTAAGTTTTATTTTTGCAATTTTGAAACGAAAATCAAACTTTTTTAGCTCACCTCTTAGCAGAGGTGAGCTTATCCCATACCGTGGCGTCCGTCGTCGTCGTCGTCGTCGTCGTCGTCCGTCGTCCGTTAGCAGAGCATGTTTCGTAACTGTTAGAGCTATTGAGTTGAAACTTGGTACACATGTACCCTTATGTAATGACACCTTGGAGACCAAGTTTCGGTCTGATTCGTTTCATGGTTTGGCCACCAGGGGGCCAAACGTTAAAAGTGAAAATATGCAATATCTCCCTTAATAGTAGTCGGGAAATTTTGAAAAAAATATGGTAGGTACTTCTAGCAAAGGTGCATCATATATCCTCCGGGTTTTTGATTTGACCTCCTTTTCAAGGTCACAGAGGTCAAAGTTTGCTGATTCACTGAACAGTAGCATGTTTCCTATCTATTTTAGCTAGAAGGTTTTAAACCAGTGTGGACATGTATCTGGGGATTCTCTATTCCACCCCTAAAATTTCGGCCGTTCGGACATCAAATATGGCCGCCAGGCAGCCATCTTGAAAAATAAACACAGTACTATTACTCCGAAACTAATGATCAGATTGCAACCAAATTTGATCTGGATGTATATCTATGTACTCACTACTAAATCCTTGATTTTTTATCAAATGAAATAGCCAATATGGGTGCCGGGCGGGCATCTTGAAAAATTCTTAGTTTGGCCACCCGGGGGCCAAATTTAATGTCCATAGTTAAAATGTTTGATTGCTCGTTTAATAGTGGTCTGATTTTCATAACATTTTTATGGTAGGTACTCCTAGCAAGGATACATTTCATAAATGTGGGTTTTTGATTTGACCTACTTCTCAAGGTCACAGAGGTCAAAGTTTTCCTATGGCACCGCCATTTTACAATGACGGCACGTTTTGTCACTGCTTAATAGCTACAGATCCCTAACTTGGTACGAATGTACCCCTATACTCTTAGACTAAACTGCAGTCTTTTTCTGATTCTCAGTTTGGTCAGCAGGGCCCCAAATGTTAATAGTGGACTCTCCCCTAAGGGTGCCTTGAAATGCTGCTAAGTGGGATGTCATAGTCTAAGCCTAGGCAAATGCAGGATTAATTAACCTCTACAGAGCCCTAGGAATTTCAGATGATGGTTGTTTCTTGTACTAGACACAAAGCAAACAACATAATTATCCTATTCCTAAGCATGCAAAGTTAGAAACCTTTATGTTTCAAGCATATAACTTCAGACAAAACGTGTCCAAAAACACCACCAGCTATCAGTCCAAATTGGACCTTGTATTCACCAATCCTACTCCATCTGCCACTATTGACTTGGTCGATATAATAGACGATTACTGGTCAGATCACAAAATTGTCTACTCTGCTTTGTCATACCTGTAGTCACCTCAATTAAATTCAACTTTCGCATTATTTTATCCCTCATGTAATTTCATTGTAAAACATTACTTCATTTCTTTCTTACATTTAAAACCATGCTAATGCTTCATCCATCTTCCCTTCACAAGAGGTGAGCACAATGGCCCTGGCCATTTCATTACTCATATTGCACGTCACTCTATGGTACAGTCCTGTGGGATTTAAATAATAAAGTGGTAGGCGTATTATACACAGCATGGAGAAAAGCGGTGCGGAAATTATGTAGACTTCACCCTCAGACCCATTGTGCCCTTTTGCCACTAATATTAGATACCTGTTCAATAAAAACATTGTTACACTGTAAACAATTCCAATATCTATGTTAATCTTGCGAGTACGCTTTCTTTGAATGGCAATGGCTCCAATGTATCAAATACACTCTCACACTTGGCTAGTGAGTTAGATATACCCAGGAACCACGTTCCTCTAACTTTCAAGGTACCTTCAAAGGCTGAGTTTTATAGACTGCAGTAAACTGCTGCTGTTATCAGAGATTTTTTAATGTATAGAGACTAACTTTCGGGGATAGATATCGATAATATGAATGTAATTCTTGGGGTACTCTGTGCCGGGTAACCCTGTGTAAATGTCTATGCCTTATATGTAGGGATTGGGAGGGTCTTTCATTTCTTTGTCATCACTTGTTGTACTTTTGTTGCACTTGCACTTTTGCACATTGTAATGTAATTTAATTTACATGAACAAAGATGATTATATCTATATCATAATACTATAAGGCGGCTCGATAAAGTGGGGGTTGTGTTTCGTCTAGAAATTTTGCACGTTTGCAGGTGATATGTTATCCTGATGCAATGTTATGTTTATTTTCGGAAATTTACTTCAGCGGAGCAGTAATGAGGGATTTTTAATCGGACACTGTCAATTCTCCTTACCACTCACAGAAGCCAAGTCATAGCTGTTTAGTTATGCAGAGGCTTAATCAATTACCTGCACTCCCTGTGGGGTGGCTAACATTACCTGTTGAACAGCTGGCTGTAGGGCTTGTGGTATTCGACTCGATGACTCGACGACGCGATGACTCGATGACGCGATCAAGTTGGAATCTTTTTAAAGAATATCACTGCCTGGACTGTAATTTATACATAGAATCATAAGTGGAGGAAAATAAAAAAGAACCGATCATTACCAACCCCTTTCCAGCTGTTTTCACCGTATCTAATCCGACCATTTTTCGTTTCCTACAAGTTCGCATTTTTGATAAAACCATGCGCCATGTTGCTATGCAAGCTTACCGTCAATACAGCTAAATACACCTAAATATAGCTGGTTCAGATCAACCTCCTACCCAGGTTCTTTACGAGCAGAAATTCCAATGTTAAAATGACACGCGAGTTCCTGGAGACAAGGTTGGCTCTGGATATCCGTTCAGCACGGCAATATTATGGGCCGAATTCATAAAGGGCGTTTAAGGGTTAGACGTGTGTAACTTCTCCTTAATCAGTTTCAGGGCCTATTCATATTCTGTGAAAATTTATATGAAGGACCTGAATCTCTCCATTCAGTAGTTAAACGCTGTTTTAAGCTAAACGCCCTTTATGAATTTGGCCCTAAATGTCCTATACACCTTTCCAGAAATGGGGCGCCGAGTGTCCGAAATAGTGATGTCATAAGGGGAAACTAGGCCTGTGGTGGAGGGACAAAGGAGATAGTCATGGTTGACCAACACACTTGAATGCCTTTAATGACGGACAAGGGGGAAAAAGTTAGTTCCAATGCAAGCCACCAATTTCGGAAAGCATGTATAGGGGCTGATGTATTGGGGGGGGGGGGGGGGGCAGATGTCAAGGGGCGGAAGAGGGACTGAGTGACTGAGTCTAAAAAACTGCACATATGCGAAATTCCGATTGTTGACAGACTACCACATGACATCTGACATTGGCCACTAGAAGCTTGTTTGTCAATTAAATCTTCGGTCATTTTGCATGCTATGAAACTTCCGCGAGTCCTTTAAATATCAAAATCAATCGCGGGGACCAATCTTCAGTGACCATGGCTGGGGGGGGGGGGGGAGGGGGCACATCCTTCTACATACCGTAGCTGGGTATGGGAAGGCCGAGCTAAAACCTCTGCTGTTGCAGCGGTAGCCCGGAGACCAGGATCATGGGATTCCGTATTTTAGCAAAATCCATAGCAACGATCGCGTCATCGAGCCATCGCGTCGTCGAGTCATCGAGTCGAATACCACAAGCCGGCTGTAGGGGGATGATTGGAACAGCCTGTACCTGTTGACCTGCTGAACTAAGGTTAATGTTATTTTCAATCCACGATTGCAGTTCACCTGATGTTCGAGATTTCCCGGGGAAAGAAATTGTAAACAAACGTATGTGTGCAGTTCAAATGTAAACAAAAATGTATTTTTGGTACTTTCGGTTGCTGGACTTGGGTTTTCCCGCAGTAAGGAGCTGGGGTCAAATTGGTGGTCGATTGCTTATGGGTGCTGTGTTAGCCAGAGCTAGCCCTTGATTATGAAGGGATTTTTAAAATGAAGGTTACCATGGTCTGTTTATGTGCTCACCACAGCTTTCAATACTTGATCTGAAGAGGCGCGCTGAACCTGAAATGGCCTTATCAAGGAGCTGCTCACGGTGCTGGACGTCTAAGCTTGCCTGTCGAGTAAGTGCCTAGCCCGAGACCTGGCTACATGTAGGAGGAGCACGCATTTTAAAGTTATAGTAGTGATAGTGCAATTGGTTCGAGCCATTTGGAGGCCGACATGTGAAGGCCTATCTGGGAACTCCTTCTTCTTCGTATAAAAAGGTGCATATTGCTGAATAAGGAACGAGGCATTGCCTCATCATCTCTATCGGACCAACTGATATACTTTTATATGCACGCATACAACACGCCACAGCTAGGTCCGAGTCTGTGGACATATGGTTGGTTTAATTTGTCTCTTCGATATGGCTTCTTTGATATTGCATTAGATTTTCATTGCAATTCAATCTATTCAAGGTAGAGCCCATTTGAACCTGCCTGCGCCACGGGTACAATGCTAGTATATATATATATATATAACAACTAGAGGTCAATGTCCGACGGACTTTCATACCTAGTACTTGGAGACCCCCGGACTTTCACTCTAGCTGTTAGTATCCGGGGACAATTTCAACTGGGGACATTTTCCACTGGGACACCGGCATTGTGAACCTGTTGAAAACTATGACTTTGTCCATTTGATAACAATTCTCACCGCCTTGCACCACTGGAACTTGATGCAAGGACCCAACGCGCCGCGTAGCGACAAAATAGCGAAGCTGGCGAAACATTTATAACGGGTCACCGTGATCTCATTATGGACTTATAGCGCGATTATGTTATGGGGTTGTAACTATTTTGCTGTATATTGTCACGAGGAAAGGAAAGTATGCGACCTATTTATGTAAAGTGATAATTAGAAGGTATATAGTTCAGGAAATGTTAATACATGTAAATAATCATTCCTTATCGTCTTTTGAGAGCATTTTTAATTGTAAAAAGTATATGCCTACGTCACAGAGTCTCTGCAATGGTCATTTTTTATCATAGTAGTCTCGCGCAGCCAGACCTTCTCTTATTAGTCTGACGCAAGCCAGACGTTCTTTGTATTAGACGTTTTCCACCACAATATATCTGGGCCGAAGAAACACTGCGCACGATTACCTCGAGCTGGAGCTAAGAATAGATTATGCTAATGAGCATACTTCCTCATTGAGTTTTCTCAGAATGGTGCATATCGCGCAAAGCTACTGAGTCTAGTACCATTAGGCCCCGCGAGGTGGCGCTGAGGCGGCTGCTGTAATCAAGAGAGTGGTTGAGTCACTCTAAAAGCTACTTGGTCATAACAAATGACGGACCTAACCAAAATTGGTTTCATTTTTGCATTGCTGCAATGAAAGACCTAATACTGAAACCACATGTCTGTTGACTGTGCTTTAAGAGAGACTGGTATCATGCCTAATCTCTCTTAAAGCACAGTCAACTGTGAACATAATAGCAACACTCAAAATATGTACATCAAGCAATCTAATTCAGTGGAGGGACTACTGGGGACGGGTTTTGGCGACGTATTCCCTCTAAAAAATACCGCCATATTTAAAACGCACACGGTGATTGTGACGAGGTCGCGCAGCTGGCAGAGCGAATGGCCCAAAAAGTTTTCCTTCAAATGGTGTTACATTTCGTTTTGTGCGTTGTTTTCTGTTTATATTGAGATAAGATATATACCGCATATATCATGTAGCTCAGTAAGTTGATAAATAATGTGTGCAGCTGATATTAAAGTTTGAATAGTCTTTCGAAAAAGTTTTTCGAATCGAGCTCAAAAGATATAGTTTTGGCGCCAATGACGTCACCAATGGCGGATTTGCACTGAAGTTCAAGCCGAGTCGATTATTAAGAGAATCCACTCAAAGTTCCGAGTGGACATGGTCACACAAACATATAGAATGAATCGTTTTCATCAAATTTTCATTAAATCATTTTTTTTCAAATACTCGGTGTCTTTTTCTGGCGAGTATAGTGGTTGTAGCTGCAATCCATGAATTTGACATGTTCAAATCATTTACAAGTAAAACTGATGGGGTATGCAATGAGTTTAAAGATTCGTACTTCTAAAACTGTGGAACTCCATAGGTCATGTGTACGGATTAAGGAATTTAAAGGTACGTCAAGGAGATTGAACGATCTGATTCAAATATCATCAACCTGATCATGTTTTGGCCTACTTACGTTTGATATCCCGATGGGCTATGTGCTTCTCATGGAGGAACTTAACGCCACAGAGTATCTGATGCGTGTAGGTTCTTAGGTTATCTTTAGGAAGAGGGCTTCCTTTTATCTTCCCCGCCAAAGATCCCTATCAAACAATCAATCAATCGTTAAGTATATGGTAGTTGCTGAATTCATCCGCAACGTGTTTTGACATTTAGAAGATCATTATTTAGTAAAACACATCACACCAGGCTGACTATTGCGTTCAAATAAATGAGCTACCCAGACTCGTATGTTGGTTCGGGAATGTGGCACTGTTCAAAACGGACCAGAGACTGTCGACTATATATTGGGCACGCAACTAATTCCATTGTTTGCAATAATTGGATCTTACCCCGGTCATATATTCCATTCCAATGTAAAACGTGCCGGAATCCACATCAATATGCTCAAAGAAATATCGAATGATATTCGGATGGTTGAATCGACTGAGCTCCCGCATTATTTTCACCTCAACCAAAAAGGCTTCATCTTCCTGCAAAATGAAATTTGTGTATAATAATTAACTAACGATTTCTATCGCAGAAACATGCGACCATGACCACATATGTGACAAAATTAAATTTCGTGAGCTCTCAGTTGCCATCATAAGTCAACCATTCCATCCGGGGACTACTTGATTAGCAATTAAGATTTGCTGCACCGTATACCCTGGTAGTACTCTTACAGGCGCAGGTGGCAGAGCGTCGGTCTTATGATCAAGAGGTTGTGGGTTTGATTCCCGGCTGAGTCGCTACATAGAAACTTCCTACTGGTCAAGTTCGATTGAGCGCTTATATAGTGGCTTCTTTTTGAAACCCATAAGATTGCAAATGTAAACAATTTCATAATAGACATACAGTTCGCTAAATCCTTTTCCAATTTTAAATTATCAACTCTATAAATACGACAGTGGTGTGTAGTCAGCACTCCAGTAAAATGTTCAACTCACGACATATCGCGCAATGTTGTTCAAACGTGGTCAATGTGACATCGTGATGCAAAGGCTTTGTTCAATTCTGATATGAACGATGGTGCAAGGCTCGCCTGTGTTTCTGCCATTATTGTTTACATGAGTAAAAGCTCCAGCCTCGCCCCAAGACATTGCGCCTCCGCCAATTCCTGATGCAAGGTTGGATTGTAGCTACGTTTGACCGGAGCGATGGTCGACCACCCAAATATCGCGAGATCTCGCAGGGAGGCGCGTGGTTTTACCAGGCTGGAAAAGCTAATTTCGCCCCGGGAACTTTGTTGATTTTGTAAAATTATGTAAATATCTAATTTAATATACATGAATTTCTGCTTTTCTGGTTTATAAACTAAATATAAAAAATTCAAATCTATTGATGAAACATTGGGATCGAACCGAAAACCAGGGCCAATGTAGTGAAAACTGAGGTCAGTTGTTGTCGCAGTCAAAATACATTCAACTCCCTCTGGTGGACTACGATTGTCCCCATTGTATGGTACATGGATCGACTACGGGACACTTAACAGGAAAAAATTCAACTGAGTGCAAAACGTGCTTAACACAACAGATGATTATTTTATTGATGCATTTGCATAAGAAATTGGGACAGTGTTTCTCCCATACCCAGATATATCTGTCAGGTGTGGGGAAATAAAGGTTTTAGTGGAGCAATAAGTTCCTACGGGGCAAAACAGGACAGTACGGGACAATACGGAGCAGGCTATAATATAACTGTTATTTTAACGGTAATGCGAGCTGCTAAACAATTCGTTATGAGACATGTATATGCCTCTTAGCGTGCTTTTATTTTCATGACTGACACTGCAAAGCCGCAATTAATCATAAAAAAGGATATTTTAACCTATCATGATCTCCATGAGTAGGGCAATACGGGATGCCTCCAGCCCCTCCCCCCAAAAAAATATTTTTTGGTCAGAACACGAGGTATAAAGCCCTCAATTTTCAAATGAAATTAATGGAAAGTCACCCAACAGTTAAACAACTTGTAGAAGGCAGGTTCCTTGCACAGTCCACCCTTTACATGACCTACTAAGGTTGTCCCCGAGGATACCCCAAAGATTCCACCCAAGAGCTTTTTCCATACTTCTGGTTGTCTGCTTAACCCCTAAGAGGTTTTATTTTACCCTTCCTTGCATAATTAATCGGAAAAATAAATAAGTGTCATGAGAGTTGGTTCCGCGGATAGTTATGTGTATTTGTTATATAGGATACAATATGGAGATATTATCATTATTGACTAAAAATTATTCCAGGGTGAAAATATAACTAATACCGATCTATCACCACTTCTTTTCAAATCTCGAAAATAGTGAGAAATCTTCGTCACGTGCCACCATACTCGTATGAAGCTAACTACATGGCCCCAGTAAACAATCTAGGGTTTAAAAACCATAATCAGCCTACCTTACCAAATCAAAGTAACAGTTACAGTTTTAGCAGGTTATCTATCAATCTGTCATAATAGCATTATGCTATAATTATAAACGCTCGGTCTCAGCAAGGTAAAAATTCGGACACCCATTAATTTTCCTATCATGCTAAAATCGCCTCGAAAATGTTTGCATGTTTAATGTTTGTAATATACTAGTAATAGATGAAACAAGGCCAGCCTGTTAGCAGAAAAAAAAATCACGATTGGACTGTAATATGTCTTCACCCTGGAGAATCAGCTCACCATATTGCCCAGAATCTTATCTTGATATTAAGTTCTGGTTCTGGTTGGTTAATTCGCAGTCCTCCAGAGAGGAGTTTAGCCCAAATGATGGGTATTCAAGCCCTGCGAGAATGGCTATATCAAATATGAAAGAGAAAACAGCCAACAAGTTCGCTCCTTGGTAAATTTACTAAAACAATTCACCTGCCTGCGTCGAACTGGTAGCATGGACAATAAGACATAATATGCAATTTATTTTGAAGTAAATAATTCAGCGAGATACTCGGTGATGCACGCATAAAATCAAAGCACATTTTTCAATCTGTTCGCTCTATCCACAGGACCAACAGGTGTTTTTTTTTCTCTGCATGTGATGCAAATCATACTTGGAGAGCGTGATTACCAGATGGACACAATAATATTTCGTTGAAAAACTCCAAGAACACAGATTTCAGACTTTACTGAGTAACCTTTTCCTCTCCCAGGACAGGCCAGCTCAGCCAGCTGGAAAGCTTGCCTGATTCTCGGCCATCTGGCAAGTCTGGGGAATCGATTCTCCAGGATGAACCTTGAAGTTGCAAAAGAACGAGGAGTCACATAATTGCCTCGGTGCGCCGTTTTCGACCCATGTATACAGTGACAGATTGATATATGTTTCTGAGATGCATGACCCTGACTGGCACCATGCCTAGTCTCTCTTAAAGCACAGTCAACAGACACCCTATACCCCCTCACACTTAGAAACCACAAACGCCCACCCCTTCCTGCTACCTTAATTTTTCTGGATCATGATCAGATAATAAAAAAGCTTAGATTGTCTGTTTCTTGACATTTTATCACAAGAACATAGCACTTACACGTGAACGTGAAGTTATCGACTGTTTTCTCTCATTTTTGGGGAAAGGCTAATTACACCATATTGATATTCTTTTTTTAGGAATGACCATTTTAGAGGTAACACCGGCATTAATGAAATCTGCAAAACGACATTGTATTTTTGTCATGTCAGTCTAAAATAAGCCTTGAACTAATCACAATATCTTTAAGATCTTGAATCTCCTCGGTTTGTTCCATTGTACATGTTGAATTGGATGCAGCCAGTACTTCCTTGGCTGTTTCGGCTGAACATGGCCAACATTTCTCAATCTTTTTTTTTTTTTCTCAGTTTCGATCTTGCCCATGGCTCGCTGTTCTCTCGACTCGGCTTGTTAGAACTAACATTGTCAGTGTCCTTTTATTTCAGTTACAATTAGCCAAAGTTACAGGGAAGTAATTAAGGTGAACTCGTGGTCATGGTCGTTGGTCCATGCATCGCATTGATCAGTGAAATGCTACCCATAATAGAATGTCTAAGCCAAAACGCGAGCCTTTTCTGAATCGTATTTAGTTCCAAACTACCTAGCTTTTCTATTGGGAGAAACAATGGCCATGATGGCAGACGAGTTATGTGTGTAGGTCAATACAAAGTGAAATGTAGAGGTCAATTCTAAATACGAATGTATGTTTCTCTTTTTAACGACAGAATACACTTGCACTCCCTTTACACTTAATCCTAATCGCACTATGGCTCAAAGTGATTATCTTACGTTGAACTAACCTTGGTTGTTTCATTTGGTTGGAAAGTTATTTCCTTGACCGCGATCTGTTCATCGGTAATGTCATGTTGGTACAAGTGAACTGTGCCGAAACCACCTCGACCGAGGAAAACATTATTTCTCTTTTGATAATCTGAAAAGCTTCGCTCCTCCTTTGTGTCTGTAATAAATATCATAAAAGTCATGTCAAGTTTAAAAAAATCAAAGCAACAGCATATTTTAAAATTTCGCCATACGTCAAATATTCATGAACGGAATTCATCAGTCAATTGGTCAATCAAAGCACAAATAAAAAACAAAATTCAGATCATTTAAAATTCATTTCATGTGTATCAAGTGAAGTCTATGTGACACGGAAATGGACCTCCATGGTTATGCCGTCAAAGGGTTTCAAAATCGATGCGTGCTGGACTGAATACGTCATGTAAGCAATCTACTCTTCAACGACAGAGTCGCGACATTTTTTTTCCCAAACGACACATCCTTGGTCCAAGCATAATTTCCATTTGGACTTATAACGATTTCTACCAAAAAGTTAACAAAGAATGTAGAGAGACTGCATAAAAAAAGTGCGTAAGGCGAGATTCGATCCAGTGATCTTCGCGATGCTAAACAAACTGCTCTACCCATGTAGCCACTGCGGCAGCTGCCAACCATAGAAAATTTGTCCATACTATAGCAGTACACAGATCCTTATTCTGAGTCAATTTACGAAACGATTATACGCGCGGCACCCTCTTTATAGTAGAAGTGCTAGAGGAACTACAAATATAGTGATAACAATTGCAATGGATATGTCGTTTGGAAAAAAAAGCGCGACCGGGGCACAGCACTGGGTATTGCCTGCAATACATTATACAGTAGAACCTCTCTATTAAAGACACCCTCGGGACTAACAAGTGCTGTCCTTAATAGAGAGGTTCCCTGATTAGAGAGGTCAAATTGAATGGAAACACCAAATTTGGGACCAAAAGTAGTGTCCTTAATATAGAGGGTGTCCTTAATAGAGAGGTGGCCACTACGGGAGGTTCTACTGTAGTTAACACGTCAAACCAGCCGACGTTTTAGCCCTGCTACAGTAACCCTCCAAAAAAATTGTAAAAACAAGTTCGAAAAAACGATAAAACTAAACTTCTTCACTATTGCTATTTGTGTTGATGAGATCGACACTCCTTAATTATAAACAAGTGAATGAAAAAAAACGTACTGCCCGTAGGAGGAGTTTGTCTCTTTTTGGGATTCACATACCGTATGGGTCCAAAATGGCATCTTCTGTTTCGTTTATTTCATCTATCATGTGGCTCGCATCAAATATATCACTAAAGTATATCAGCCACCCACTTAGGCAATCGTAATTGGCAATCTCTATTTTACCACTTCTGAAAAGGAATTAAAAGTACTTGTAATGTGAAAACAGATGCAGGTATTGTCAGATGTCACCGCTATTAAAACCATGCATGCGCAGGTCACCTTATTATTTGCTCTTGGACACAACAAGAATAGGTTCACATAGTGTACACTGCCACGAATTATGGAACTATGTTGGAGCAGAGGGTACCTGGATGAGTCATCACTCCAACTTTGGACTTTAAAACATTTGAAGGTATTTGTAATTCATATTTTGCGCGATAATTGCCAGGATTAATTGATGCGCTTTTTGACAACATGCAAGATCAAATGGGGAAAATGTTGACCTCGCCTCTCCAGTGTAAAAATGACTATAACATGATGACTATTGAAATGATGACTTTGACGGCATGTTCCTGGTTCAACTTTTGTCAAAGCATACGATGTCCAAGAAAACTTGAATAGCTATTTTCTTACATTTATCTCGTGCTTTTAACCTACCTCTTTAAGATATTCCAAAGATCAGTGATCGTACTGGTAGTTTTTGTCTCCAGCCCAATCACGTCAGTGAGCGCCTCATTAAATTCTAGCTGTTGATAGAAGTCGTCATCAATGGAAGCACAAAGGTAGGTACAAAGGACTTCGTCCTTCTTTGTCTCTTCATCCTATACATGTAGTAGAGAGGCGAAACTAAAAAATAGGCGTGGATATAAGGTTTATCAAAATCATTCAAGCAAGAGAAAGCATCCAGTGCAGACAAGGAGGGAAGGGACCCCACACCTGGCTAGGGTGGATGCCAAGTGGATTTCATTTGGTTGCCTTTGCTCCCTTTTACGTTCATGTAAGACTAAGTATGTACATGATATAAGAGGTGCCGGTTGAATAAGTCCCTGTTGTACGGAAAAAGTTGTTGTCATGGCGAAATTCAGGCTCAAGGTCGGAGGCGAAAATGAGGCTCAAGGATGGCGGTCATACAATTTTAGAGCTCCGGGTTTATGAGTATTCTATGGCGCAAATACGGACGACAAGTACAAGAACGTAACGTGATCGAGGTGAAGAAACTAGTTGGAGTGAAGATTTTAGTAAACCGTGTAAGCAGTTTGAGAAGTAGAGATACCTTTTGACGAGCCAGAGAAGTTTAGAATCGACCTCCTTCCAAGTTAGCCACGCGGTTGGCTGCAGTGAATGCACGCCGGTCCGTGCACTGCACTGGCGAACCTGTTGCACTTAGACTTTGATGAAGTTGGAGTGGTTAAATTGCGACCGCCGGAGAAGTCAGTTACGGGTCAGTAGCATAGTTTTCACTCTGTACAGCTTGCCGGCTGGGCTAGCACAGTTTATTTTTCACCCTAACCAACCGCGCCTTGATTTGTTGGGTGGTGCTATGCTCGTGTAGCATTTTAAGTGTCACTCTAGCGTTAGTCAAGTATTCAGTTCAAGTTAAAGCCAAAAATAATTAGTTTTGAATTTAATGTTCTCGTTAGCTTACCAGTTACGAGCCGTTTTAAAGTTTGAAATGTTAATATTGTTTCTCGTTGGCTCACCAGTTAAATGTTTAGCTGAATGTCTTCTTGAATCAGATAGTCGGTCTTTTTGGTCAAGGGTAAATAAATTGAAAGGTAAAACATCGAGTTATGCAAATATTGTAGACGGTAAGACAGAGAAGGGTGATATTGCTAATATATTTGCTGAGAAATACGACACATTATATTCGAGTGTATCATATCGTGAAGAGGATATGATGGCCCTCCTCGATGACATTGAATCGCAAATAGCTTATCAACACCATCATGTCACGTGTGGACATGATGATCATGTGGTCACTGTAGGTGAAATCCATAAGGCAATTGGACTACTTAACAAGGGTAAACATAGAGGTAACCATAAGATCTATACGGACCATTTAATCCATAGTAGTGACAAGTTCAAAGAATGCCTAGCGAAACTATCCACAGCTATGTTAACCCATGCATATGTACCTTAGGGTTTTAAAGAATCGACCAAATTTCCTATTCCTAAAGATAAAAGAAAATCGCTGAAAGACTCTGACAATAATAGAGGGATTACTCTCAGCAGTATTTTAGGAAAGGTGTTGTTAGATCACATTTTTATGTCAAAAAACGAAAACGTTTTCTCATCTTGTGACTTACAATTCGGGTTTAAGAAGTAAATGTCCACTACTCAATGCACTTTTGTCTTTAAGGAGACGATTTAATACTATAGAAACAAAGGGACTGGTGTTTATTCCATGTTTTTAGATGCTAGTAAGGCATTTGACAGAGTGAATTATATTAAATTATTCAAGTTATTACTGAAAAAAGGTTGTTGTCCGATCGTAGCTAGGTTCCTTGCTATCATGTATACAGACCAAAGAGTTAATGTAACATGGAACGGTCACAGAAGTAGACATTTTGGAGTGCGAAATGGTATTAAGAAGGGGGGCGTCCTTTCTCCAATACTTTTTTGTATTTACACTGACGAATTATTATCAAGGCTAAAATATTCCGGTTACGGTTGCTATATAGGAAATCTGTTCATGGGAGTACTTGCATACGTCGATGATGTAGTCATATTGTCCCCGACTAGGCATGGGATGCGTAAGCTCTTACAGATATGTTCGGCATTCTCAGTTGAATGTCAGGTCATTTTTAATCCCACAAAAAGTCAACTTGTGTATCCCCCCCCCATTTGTATGGGCGGATCAAGTGATTAAAATGTAATACTATGGGCCACTCATCTTGGTCACATTATTGGTGAAGATGATGACGTCAGAAACCTTGATAATGCCGTTAATGTATTATATTTGTGAGTAAATATTTTGGTTGCTCAATTTGGTCATTGCTATTCAGCAACAAAATATAAGTTATTCAAGTCTTTCGCAATGGCACAATATGGATGTGTAATCTGGAACTTTACCCCTGGAAAAATAGAAAGATTCTGCGTTGCCTGGCGGAAATGTGTAAGAAAATTATTTAACATTCCTTATATGACACACTCTAATTTGCTCCGAAATATTTGTGAAGACTTGCCCCCAAGACCTACAACATCATGTACGCTTTTTAAAATGTATTTTTAGCTCGAGCTTGTCAAATAAGCTGCTCAGTGGCGTCCGTCTGTCCGTCCGTCGGTCCGTCCGTTAAACCCATGGTGCACATTTTGTAACCGTAAGACCTAGAGACTTCAATTTTGCATTTCTAGATACTTCTGGTCAAACTCTACTTTCAAAACAAAATTTGTCGCCATTCGACCTACTTCCTGCGAGTGAGAGCGCATGAAGGAAACTGGCCTATATCGGCCTAAGAGCAGCAGAATTAGTGGAAATATGCTTTAATATTAAGATAAAATTCTTGAAAAACTATTTTATTGAGAAAAAGTTCAAAATTATAACAGGAGAGGGCGCTACCTGCCTTTTAATTATTTCTGCCGATTCAACCCCCTGATGACGTCAGCCATCAATGAAGTCTCCTATTTGCCAGTTCTCAAAACATGGCAGCTACACAACAAAGCAGCAGTAGCTCCAGGAATAAATCACTGTTCACTTCAGCTTCGTAATCGATTGTACCCCCACTTTATTGTGTTTTGTGTGGTGTTCCTATTCAATCAACGATGTAAGGCCTTATTATGTTGGTTTTAATTGAGAAGGTGCATTATAAGCGGCCTGCGAAATACCGACAAAATGGCGGCATGTTGTTTACGCCATGTGCAATAATCTTGGAGCTCAATGAGTACTCAGCTCGATGACGATGGCCCGCTACGCCTACGGGCTGGTACTACGGTCGTACCGTGGGAAGGAACCCAATTTTCTGCTTAAAAAGTAGTAGTCTGGTAGGCGATATTATCACTAGTTCGTTTCAGTGGTAGTCATAAGGTCTTTAGGGACTACTTTCAGAAATTAGTTCTTGAAAATTTGGCCACATTTCTGTGAAAACGATATCGGAAGTGCATGCTCTGTTCGCGATGACATCGCCGATGTATTTTGAAGTGGAGAATTCCCACAGTATGTGCAGTGAATCGGTATGATTCTGTTCGCCTATTAAGTTTTAGTTCTACAATTCTTTCATGAGTAAAAAGTAGACATTCTAAGCAATACAATAATGTCACTCCCATAAAAATTGATTGGAAATTGAGGGAGTACGGCATTCTGTTCGGCAACTGGCAGCGCTGAAAAAAATACATTGCATACTGTACAATACCAAATGGCACATTTTAAAAAGCGCTCATTGGACAACGTAGGGAATCACCAGAAATGACGTCATCGCTGGTCTAAATAGAAAACTACGGTGGCGCAGTAGAGCGCAAGAAAAGGTTTAGCATTAACTTCGTCATGCAAGCTTCAGCAACAAAACGATTTCTCATGAATGATTTCTTGATCATCATCAGCTTGTTTTCCCCTGATAGATAAAAAAATGATTTACAATTTCCATCAAAGTTTTCTATTTTGTGTATAGTCACATGTTATTTAACTGGCAAGGAGCCAAGCATTTTTGTATATTCGCGGGAAAATACTTCGTACTTGTAAACGAGGCTATGACAATGGGTATGCTCATTCAGGGCATAAATTTCATGTTTCGGTAAATATTTTCATACGATGATTTCACCCGAATTATGATCAGGATTGAGGAATGAACAGTGGCATAATTATGTCAACCAAAAACATTGGTACCGTAGTGAACGCAAAAGGATATCAAATACCATGGAGCATGCCATTTTCATGCATAATGAACTAAACACCGGGAAGATATTAATGATATTAACTCAGCTCAGCCCTTGGGCCTCTTGTTGTTATAGCAAGGAGCACTAATCCTTTGCTAAGAATGAGCGGTAAGCTTGCCTTTAGCGGAAGCAACTCACATGTGGCCAATAACATCAATGCCGTGTGTGCAAAGGCAGGCACCTCTAAATATGATATCATGAACATATATTTAAACAAACATGATTTTCTTAGACACGCAAATGTCAATCTGACTGACACAGCCAATGTCATCAAGGACATGATCAGCCTACCTGACCACAGAGACCACGCATTTTTGATAACGACGAAATTAATTATATGAGGAGGTTTCCAGCTACCGTTTTATGGAGTTTTCTAGCAGCAGAAACTTCAAGAACCGTGAAGTCGAGTTGGAGCAGGTAAAGTAGTTTAGTTATTTAGTACCTTTACCAGGTCAAAAAAAAACAGCGATTAATATTTTTCTTAGCAAGAAATTATAAGAAAAAAATTGCCAAGAAAGTAATTACTTTTAAAAATCTTACAAGATCTTACAATGATTAATATTGGTAAGAAATTAATTGGTAAGAAATTAACAAGAATATAATGGACGCTAGTTTTCTATTCTATTCTATCTAAGAGGAAGTCAAGGCTGCAATCATTGCTCTTCAAAACAATCGTGCTGCCGGCCCAGGCGGTATTAACAGCGAGCTATCCAAACACTCGAAGAACATCGTCTCCTACCCACTGGCCAAGACCATCAATTCATTCTTTGAACACCACATTTCAATCGCGACACTAGGAGAAGGTACACTTATCTCACTGCCCAAGCCAAAAAAGCCCCCCCCCCCCCCGGACCACCAGCTGACCAGCCAATTACCCTATTAAACAGCATACGTAAGATCATGTCCATCATCACAGACGCTGCGTCGCATCAGAGACAAGGTCGACTGCTTCATCATCGGACCCTACTAGAGTGGTTTCAAAAGAGGCAGGAGCTGCGTAGACATCGTATGGGCCCAACGCATACTGACATCAGTGGTGATGACAAGGACACGGGACTTCCATAAGATGGGCATCGACATGTCACGATCTATCGACACCATCAGACGAAAACGCGTCATAGATGTCCTGGTACTAGCAGGCTGCAACGATGACGAACTGGGACTTGCCCGATCACTGCTAGCAGGGACAAAGCTCAGAGTCCGGGTAGATAACGTGCTGTTTGACTCATTCGAGACCACATTTGGCTCCCCTCAAGGCGTCAGCCTATCACCTGTCCTTTTCACCTACTACCTTGCTGCTGCATGCTGCTCTCTCATCCGAGAAAGTTTCACCAGACCTAACCCTCCGGTCTCCAGTCTGGGTATGCAACTCGAAATGGAGTATGCAGATGATGTTGACTTCCTGGACGAAGAAAAGGAACCCCTGCACCAACTCAAGTCAGTAGCAGCAGAGAGACTGAAATACAACAGCCTGTTCATGATCGAGACAAAGACGGAGTTCAGCCATGTATACCTTGCGGAACCCACTGAACAAGATCCACACGGGAAGATTCTCCGCGACAATGAGCGCTGGCGCAGGAACAAGACTCTGGGCTCCTTACTGTGTGGCACAGCAAAAACCACATCCCGCTGCATACATGGCATCACTGCATTCCATACCCTGCCGAAACTGTGGAACAGACGAACTAAGATCCCACTGAAGACAAGACTCCACCTCTACAAAGCCAATTGCGTATCCATAATACTCTACAACTGCAATAGCTGGGGCCGTGTAAATACCTAAAGCCATGCTAGATACGTTGGATGCTTGCCACCGCAGACACCTTCGCACCATCACATGTCACTGCTGGCCGAAAAGCCTCATCAGCACCAAGGCACTATACGAACTGTGCAACGACGAATCTCTCTCTGCCAAGGTTGCAAAGCAAAGATGGTCGATGCTGTGCCATGTTCTTCGCATGGATCCCGACACACCTGCCCAAAGGGCACTTGACTTTGCTGTCACAGGTTCAAAGACCTATAAACTTTGCCAAGGACGACATTGCACAAACCTACTGGGTACCACACGCACAGACCTGAAACAAGCCGGACTGGGCCAACGACGCACTGCGAGACAACTCCATTGCCTACGGCAACGTGCCCATAACGAGGCCAACTGGCCGAGACTCAAGTGAAGGACTAATTGTAGCTGCAGGTTGTCACTATAACTACTGCAGCCACAGCAAACAGTTATTATTACTATTGTTATATAGCAGCCCGGGTAGCGCAGACGCGGCATGCCAAAATTTAACCCATTCGTCTTTTAAGGTTTTTATCACCACACATTGCACGTGTGTGTGACGAGACTAATAATATATGGGAGAGAAATCTTAAGAGTATCTCTTCGGGATAAAGAAAGATGAATGGTATTGAAGTTATTTTCAAGTAAAGGCATTTTTTTAGGATTGACAGAAATACATTTAATCGCCAAAAACAGTAGAAACGACATATTTAAAAGTTGTGTTGTGGGAATCGAACCTGGGCAATATGTTTAACAGGCCAATGTCGTATCTATTAAGCCATGAAGAGTTCTTGTTTGTGAATTGGCCTATTATAGGCCTGGTGCATTATGCATTATGCATGAGCAATGTGCGGTTTAAATATCCATGCACATGCTCTTGACCAGTGTAGGGATTCGGACAGTATCACCAAATCACTGTCCCTATGGTTACCGAAGCGGCCAGCAGACGACACAAAATAAATTGAAAGCACATGCAGATTCAACTGCAAATATTTCCTGTCCTATGGCACTCGACAAGATTTGCTGATTGGTATTTCTAGATGACAGATTAAACACACCTGCCAATAGGTTTTTATTGATGAAGCTGTCCAGAATAAGAAGAAAACCGGTGTTTTTGTAGCTCTATGCCAAATTAATTGCGGTTGAATCCGCATCTGCTTCCAATTTATTTGGTGTCGTCTGCTAGCCGCTTCGGTAACCGTAGCGGACAGTGATTTGCTGACACTGTCCGAATTAGGTAGGGTTAGCACTATATATTAACAGCATATGTGTATCTATTAGACAAAGAAAATCGATTGAAGGGAGCTAGCCTAGTGATGGGTAAAGCGTTTGCCTACCACGCCGTAGATCACTGGCTCGAATCCCACCCTGGGCGACATATTTTTTTAAAGCTATTCTTTCTACTTTGTATATTTTCTGCTAGAAAATGCAAGTCCTGAGATTTGTGACGTCATTGTAGCAATCATCCTGTAGAAAAAAACCTCCCGCTAGCAAGATCCATGCTAGGTAAAGCAAGCATGTACATTGTACATACTTATAAAAAAACTGGCACATTAGAACCGTGTCAAATACATACAGACTGAACTAAAAAGCTAAACCTGATAGATAGCATTACAAATACAACAAATCGAGAATCATCACCCTGCTGGAGAATCAATTCCATGATTGCCAAGAATCTGGCAGGCCTTCAATTCCCGCTTGATGAGCTAAGATAACGTTATTTAGTAAGGCAGGAGAATTGTGTTGTTGAATTCCTCCAGCGAAATATTGTTGTGTTCATCTGGTAATAAGATTTATTTTCAAGGATGACTTGCATCACACTGAAAGGAAAAAGCACTGACTGCCGGTTTGTCATTGGAATTTGCGCGTGTGTGGCTTGACATATCAAATTAGGATTGTTGAATCAATAATCTTTGCGTTTATTGCACCCTCGAGATTTAAAATAGAAAAACGAATTTTTACATGCACCGTGACTCGCTAAAGTCCCCGACGTCCGACAGAGGGCACCACGGAGTCACGGCGTATTTCTAGGCAGGATGGCACAAGTACCTCGAAATTGTCATACTGTCGATGCTACCAGATGGACACAGTTAATTTTAAAAAATTGATTGCACATTTTGGTGTTTTTTTTGTGAGACAGTTATTCTCTCAGTCCAAGCAGCACTATCGAGCACAAGCTGCCAGGTTATTTGGAAAGCCTGGTAAGATTTTCGGCAATCTTGGAAATGGCTTCCCCTCCTGAAACATACGTTGTACACTCACCAAACGCTTCTTTATTCTGTTCTTGTCATCCAATTTCTTAGCAACGACATCGGACTGTTTTTTTAGTTCATCTGAAAGTTCTTTCTGGTCGATACGGTTTTGTTCTACTTCATCGTCTTTTAGGGTTTGCTGCCCTTTTCCAATGGCTTTAAGCGCTCGAAAGCGAGTAGAAAGCTCATTAGCTTCCTCAAGCTTTTTCTTAATGACGTTTTCCTTCGATTGCTGCTCTTTAAGACACTCGAACTTTGTTTCATCGTTGGATATTTTTTCTTTACGGACTGAAATAAAAATATTATTTCTCTATTTCTCCATTCTTCGATTATGTGTTGTGGTTTTGGCCATTGGGCATTTTTCTGAGAGAGGGCCAAATGTCGCTGCATGTGGGGGGGGGGGAGGCGGGTCAGTTCCGTGGCGTGCTGGATAGGCAATATTTTGTTACTGGGTATACCTCATGTGTGCTTGGTACCTTCAGTAGATGGATACAAGAAATATTTCATGCTGAACAACCGTATTTAATCCACACGAGCCGATCGAGGGCCCATACCAAGAAGCAAACGTAGCCATTTTGTAATTGCCACGTAGTATCATATTCAGCGGTGTCATCCCCACCCACTCATGTTCTTACCTGTCCTCAATCGCTCCCGTCGGATGCCATCAGGACCGTACTGAAAACAGATATTCGACACGCAGTATATTTAACATGTTTATATTGGTTGATTGAAATTGAAATTGTTGAAATTGAAGTTAGTGATGATAAACGCAACTATTCAGAATAAGGATGTGAATATGATTAAAAATTCAGGTGCGGTCCGATAATATAACCCATTATTAATATTCCTATTTCAGCAACAGCAAACAAAGTCTGTTGGCAACCGAATGTTTATCAGTCAAGCACATTTGATTACATAAAGTACTTATGATGACAATGTCAGTTCAAATAAATTGACTTGTTTTGTTTTTACTGTTATTGTTTAGCTGATATTAATATCGTGATTGGATCAAAGTGGTTTGCTATTCTTTGCTGGCATATCCAGGGCACGGCTTCAACGTTTCGTCAGACGCGTTGGTGCACTATAAACCGAACGAACAGGTAGACTGTCTTTTTTTGCGTTATAACTATATCTCATTATACCATTCAATTTAATTGTTTAGACGTCATCAGCAATCTGCAATATTGCAGTGATATGAATGACAAGTACTTCCATATCAACTTGGTTGTATCCCTCCCTTTGACTCGCGATTCACCGACTGCCCCTTCCTAACTCGTTTTATTATCCCTAACTTAACTCACTAAAAGTGTGGGCCACATCTGATCGATCGCATATCTTACTTCGCCTACTACAAGTCGTTATGGTCGTGGACTTCTGCTATTTCTGAAGATGATTTTCGAATCTTACAGTTATCCACTAATTTGAGAATGAACAACTGAAATTAGCGCAAACCAATGGAGGTTAATGACGACGCTGTAAATGAACAATCCATTTCCTGATATTGCATGCGTGAATACTCCGTTTAATTATTATATGGCTCATTTTCACCACATGCTGCACGAGAACTTGAAAACCCACGATTAGATAAAAATTCTGGAAAGACAGATGGCTTTTCATTTCTGAGAGCTGAACCAAGTCTTTGAAATTGACAGAACATTTTCTTCCAGGTCGACTTAAAAAAACTTGTTGCGATCCGACAAAGACAGTTACAAGCTTACTTGTATAGGTCTATTACACTTAGGATATGTAGGATAGGCCTTTCTAAAAGTTTTCATTTTCACTGCTTTATTCTTCGGAAGATCGGGCAGTGATTAAGTGAATCGAACACTTTAACTCGTTCTCATTGGTTTTCATGGACGGCACATTTCTTGTTCTTCGATACAAACACTCAAAAACCTGATATTTGCGCTGAAAGTGTGCTAATTTTCACAAACTACATCGACATAAACACATTTTTCATACTATTACTGCTAACGCCCAGAAACCAAGCTTGTGAGTAGGCTTACATCTGATAAATGAATGCAGCACAGGGTGACTTCTAAAGTTGCGCTAAACAATAGTTATTTGGCTTGTGTCTTATATCACACTTGACAAAACCATTCAACGCCATATTGCGGCGGCCGGAATTACAACGGTATTTTCGGAAACCTATTCCCCACCGGTATGGTCAATTGTGACCCACTACAGCAAAGTGAGTCGCATGTCGCTTCGAGATTGACAAGTTGAGACGGTCTGGTTGTTCATTTCACTAGAGTATGCCTTTTGTGAAATCTGAGTGTATCAATTTCTTCTATTATGTCCTGGTGTCATTTTAGGCTCATCTTCTGCGCGACATGCGACCCATTTTGCTGTGGTGGGTCACAGTTGATTGGGCAGCTTTGTTAATATCTTAATGGGCTGGGTTCAGCCACTTGTGTGCGCTTTTTAAAAGATCGCTTGCCAGTTCATCCGCTGTGCATGCTAGGTAATATCAGTGTATAGTTTTTCATAGCCCTCTGTCGGATGCTCTGATAATCAATAGTTCATCCTCAGATTCGAAAATCACCTTTACATAATAAATAGCGGCCGACGTCTCGGCCGAGTCCAGCGCAACAAGCTAATTAAAGGAAAAAACCCGCCGAATTTCGTAATTTGACATGCCTGGGAGAGCAATAATAATATGCTTTCAGTCTGCTGAGATCGCCGGCAATACATGTAACTTGAACTATACTTTGCAGAGTGTCTTAAAGGCCAATACTCAAGGTTCTTTTGCCATTTTCTGTTGCTAGACCATATCAAAAGTGGACCAAACAATATTTATACAATTGATATATAAGTATGTTTTTCATTGACCTTTTCAATGTTCAAGTTTAAAAACATACTTTTGCCAATGATAAATGAGTTTATTGTATTCGAAAAAAATATTTAATCTAATATTTTGATTATTTGGAAGACCGGTTACATTAGTTTAAAAGAAGCCAAATCTCACGCCTAAAAAGTGTTATTTGAGCTAATGCCTGACGTGAGAAAACTTAATCAATCTAAAAAATAACACAGATCCCAACAAATGGACCACTTAAGGTTTTATAGACAATTTAAACAAATTCATAGAACTTAATTATTTGTTTTCAATAATTCGATTATTTTTACAGCAAATTGTCAAATGCATGGATTTATAGCATGTGATCATTATGTATTTCTAATTCAAAGCTACGACATGCCTTATAATAAGGTAAGGTAATACAGACAATCTTTAGTAAGAAATCCAACATCAGCCTGATCTATGTCAGTAAACCCTCCCTCTGACTTTATTCACTAAGGAACCAAACCAAGGCTGTTACATAACAAGTAAACAAATCAGTTGAATTTGCTGCATCTCTGGACGGAGCGCTTCAGTTTTGATAAAACTTGATTCGATGCGGTGCTTTTTATCCAGTTTCTGAGGTTTTGTAATTGTCGTAAAATCAATAAAGCAGAAATACTGGCTTTTAAAGGCCTACGCCGTTCGTTAAAAAAATTGAATTTGTAATTGAATCTGAAAAATGTCAATTGCGTAAATACATACTAAAAATAAATTTCAGCATTACCTTTTTGAAGATAGATATACAAATACTATGAAAACCAAGTTTCAACAAATTCGTATTCATAATTACTGCACTACGGCATTGTGTACTGGTAGATTTAACTGGACCACAAGTAATTACGAACGGTGTACCCCTTTAAGAAGCGACATATTATGGATAGAACTTCCATTACCAACTTTCTGAGTTGACGTGTTTGCGTTAGACGAATATGTGGAAGATGCCACCATTATGGGAGGTACAGGAACAAGAAGGTACAAGAATGAATGCAATGTTCACACAAAATCACTAGTAAATCGAATTTCAAAATTCGAATGGGGGAATTCGTTTTAATTCACACATGATTAGAAACCTCGCGCCACTCGTACTGGCAGCATCTGCGTCATCTATGATGAACATTGTCATCAACAGAATGCTATGATAATGACATGGACTCAGCCAGTTCCAGTTTCGAACTCGGAATTGACTTGTCATAGCTTATTGTGTATATGATCATCACCTTGAACATGTAAAACGGCCGTTCACTAACATGACTATCGACCAAATCGAATATCAAAAAGATTAGACCCCCGCCAGTTGACAGTTACTGACTGTAAAACTTTATTGAAATTCTTTCGGGCAATGCTTACGGGGAACCAAGTCAGTCATTACTAACCTAACTCACCTAACTCACCTAAACTCACCTAACCGTTTCCAGAAACACTGCATGGTTATTATATATTTGGACTATACCATTCTAGGCCCAGATACATACGATTTTAGATCAGACTTGTGGTTAGATATTTACGAGAGCCAATCTGGGTTTCCGTCAAGGTTAGCAAACATACCATTACCCCACGATATGGCAACAAATTTTTTTGATCACAAGCTTATCATCCAAGTTTGGCATTTTATGAATGGTCCTTTTCGATGAGCTGATGACATGTTTGACTCCCGAAGGGTAACATTTGGCCCACTAACTAGGGAACGTGGCTTTTTCTCTTCGACGACCCAATGCAATGGACGCATTATCAGGGACGTTGGTAATTTCTAAGGTGAATCCAAGTTTCCGCTTATTCTTCAACCTGTGATGCTGAATGCCCAATAGTTGGGATCCAGTCATGAAATTCATGTCCCCGTTCTTGATATGGCCCCATAGCCAAGGTATGTACTATCCCGCCTTCTCTACTGTTTACTCTGATGTGTAACCGGTATTCTTTATTCTATTGATATTTCCCAAGATTATAATTTGTCCTAATAACCAATTTGAAACCTATATCAAGCCTTTGAGTTGGTTCTTTCAGATCTCTCTGTTGAATGACTGGCAGTCCCTATTATATTGTATCTAAACTGCAAGGTCAAGATCTACAACCTCTGGAGGGGCTAACTTGTAGTTATCCGCCACCTCCTTTCGAACATGACAAAGATGATCGACTGGCTGATAGCTTTGATGATGCCTTTGCTTACCAACAGCTGAAAGAAAGAATACAGAAGTTGTATGTATCGTTAGCATTTTGGCCACATAAACGATACAAGTTTAATGCATAATGAAATCTCCGTTTTAGCGATATTGATGTGCTTGGTCAGAATGCCTAATCTATATAAGGCCATGCTACATTCTTCTTATCGGGTGACAAAAAATGCTTCTTTACGACATTCCCAGTACGTGCATTGGGCTATGTTTTTACTAATAGATTCTATACTTGCTTTTACTGTGTGATATTTTAAGTGAGTAACATCTTCATTATGTCAGTTTTATCTTATCACTTTAAACACATGTTACTGTAAAACGGCCGTTCACTTTTCTGTTCGAAGCTGTAATACTTATATTTCTATGATGACAGACTGATCGAGAGTCAATATTATTCTTTGCAGCTCTGATCTGCTTACCTTATCCGTCTGAAAGAGAGAATAAAAGAGAGAATACAGAAGTTTGAAACGTTAACTGGTTGGTCACAAAATTGAAGGATGTTTTTTAAGCAGTATAAGGAGGGTCTTTCACCATGCATTCTGTGGATGCAACACTTTTTATTCATGTGTTGTAAGAGTTTCAAAACTACAAAACAAATAAATACATGTACATGTAGTTGTTTACGTTTTACGTATTCCTTCATCAATCGTATTAAATGAGGTAAAGAAATATGCCGTAATTAATGGGATGTTGTCCAACAGTTACTTTCTTTAAGCAAAAGTGTTACATCTTTATACAACATCCAGGTTTTTAGAGGGTCGTTTTAAATTACGCTTCTTACAGCGAAAAGGCCTCTTCAAGTTTACAGATGTTTGGAACGACCGCGTCCAAATAAAGTCAGATGCTCTATCCTCATATTATCGAGAGGCCATGAAAATGTCACCAACTCAAGAGATAGAGCGGCCTTATGCCATGTTTACCCAACTATGTTTGTTCTTCACTTGTTTCATTATTAGCAAACTATACTTCTTAACGTTTTTGTCGTTTTTATATTGTTTTAAAATGTTGTTAGCGATAGAAGTAAAAACAACATGATTGTTATTAATCTTTTTCCTCAAAAAGTCAATGAATTCCTCGCGCGGGAATTCGTTTTCATGACGGCATTTCGAATTCGATTACAGCTCATCTAATGCAGCGTTGTTTTGCCGAGATTGGGAGTTTGAAGCCTTACAATTAAGCATTTTCTTTCCCAATTTTCGCATATTTTGAAGCGATGTTAGGAAAAGATGTCAAATGTATGAACACCTTGTACTTATGTGTAACCAACAGCAAGTGAAGTCGTCCGCCACCATGGTTGATTTGGGCTATATCCCTAGAAACTTTAGTAACGAGGAAAAAACATCTGTGTCTCCTGTCAATGTGTTGATGCATGGCTCCAGGCAGTACATTTTGTACATTATTCATGCATATAGCTCCACATGGGGAGGATCTCTGCACGGAAGGCTAACTTGTGTCCAATCAGAGTCAACATCGGAATACTGTTGTCATTCTGTCAAATTTTGAATTTTCAACTTTATGTGCAATTTGTTGATAGAAACTACTACTGCAATATAGAAGGTGACTGGGAAGCCGAAAGCTTGGTAATAATGCCCTTAAAAATGCCATTGATAATTTAAGGGTTAAGAAAGCAATACCTATAAATGTTTACTATAGAAATGAAATTTAACACACATGCGATTTGGATACCGTTATTTCTGGCATAAATTTCCATGCATCTTGCATTAAGACTTCGTTCAAAATACAAAAAATGCAATTGCAAACGCAAATTCACAGTTACTCATTTGTAAGTGAAAGCTCGGACATGTCGGAGGTTTTGATTAATGTAATTGATGTTATCTTAGACCTGAAGCGAAAACGGATACATTTGGCACCAAAAAGTTGACATGCCAATTTTGGTACATGACAAAAGGGAATAATATATAATGATTTGTAACAAGAATTATTTTGGTTATTAATAACGAAACGCACGCCAATAATGAATTAAATCCAACTCGCTGTGAATGTATACGTATACTAAAAATGTTCCTCGAATTACTTAAAAATTGGAAAGTCCGAAAAGATTGACAACAAACGGCCTCCTGTCCTAAAGCTCCTTTTGATTGTTCCAAAAGACTTGTGTAATTATAAAGAATGATAATGAACTGACTGGGGCGTACAGGCTTAACATATGGTATATAGGAAATACCCGCGAAGGTGACGCAAACGTACGGCCAAAACTGAAGTGAATGTGCGCTTATTAAATACAAAATCGTAAATACATTTAATGGTACGAAGATAAAATACAGTCCACAATTTGTATTTTCAGTGAAACCCTTTTGGCGGTGCGATCAAATCTATGCCATTCAGACATGAGCCATAATCGGGATTGCTCTTAGCATATTTAGAGGTTCGTGTAAGGTTCGCAATATCCAACAGTTTATGCCTCTAATGCGGTAAGTACTAGCAATATGTTTTTAGCTCAGCTGACTAAGTCAGCCGAGCTTGTCAAATAAGTTGTTCAGTGGCGTCCGTCTGTCCATCCATCCATCCATCCGTCCGTCCGTTAAACCCATGGTGCACATTTTGTAACCGTAAGACCTAGAGACTTCAATTTTGCATTTCTGGATACTTCTGGTCAAACTCTACTTTCAAAACAAAATTTGTCGCCATTCGACCTACTTCCTGCGAGCGAGAGTGCATGAAGGAAACTGGCCTATATCGGCCTAGGAGCAGCAGAATTAGTCGAAATATGCTCTAATATTAAGATAAAATTCTTAAAAATCTATTTTATTGAGAAAAAGTTCAAAATTTTAACAGGAGAGGGCGCTACCTGCCTTTTAATTATTTCTGCCGATTCAAATTCCCGCCCGATGACGTCAGCCATCAATGAAGTCTCCTATTTGCCAGTTCTCAAAACATGGCAGCTACACAACAAAAGCAGTAGCTCCAGGAATAAATCACTGTTCACTTCAGCTTCGTAATCGTTTGTACCCCCACTTTATTGTGTTTTGTGTGGTGTTCTTATTCAATCAACGATGTAAGGCCTTATTATGTTGGTTTTAATTGAGAAGGTGCATTATAAGCGGCGTACGAAATATCGAAGCGGAGACAAAATGGCGGCATGTTGTTTACGCCATGTGCAATAATCTTGGAGCTCGATGACACTCAAGTACCCAATTGTCTGCTTAAAAAGTAGTCTGGTAGGCGATATTATCACTAGTTCGTTTCAGTGGTAGTCATAAGGTCTTTAGGGACTAAATTCAGAAATTAGTTCTTGAAAATTTGGCCACATTTCTGTGAAAACGATATCGGAAGTGCATGCTCTGTTCGCGATGACATCGCCGATGTATTTTGAAGTGGAGAATTCCCACAGTATGTGCAGTGAATCGGCAAGATTCTGTTCGCCTATTATGTTTTAGTTCTACGATTCTTTCATGAGTAAAAAGTAGACATTCTAAGCAATACAATAATGTCACTCCCATAAAAATTGATTGGAAATTGAGGGAGCTACGGCATTCTGTTCGGCAACTGGCAGCGCTGAAAAAATACATTGCATACTGTACAATACCAAATGGCACATTTTAAAAAGCGCTCATTGGACAACGTAGGGAATTACCAGAAATGACGTCATCGCTGGTCTAAATAGAAAACTACGGTGGCGCAGTAGAGCACAAGAAAAGGTTTAGCATTAACTTCGTCATGCAAGCTTCAGCAACAAAACAATTTCTCATGAATGATTTATTTGATCATCATCAGCTTGTTTCCCCTGATAGATAAAAAAATGATTTACAATTTCCATCAAAGCTTTCTATTTTGTGTATAGTCACATGTTATTTAACTGGCAAGGAGCCAAGCAGTTTTGAATATTCGCGGGAAAATACTTCGTGCTTGTAAACGAGGCTATGACAATGAGTATCCTCATTCATGGCATAAACTTCATGTTTCGGTAAATATTTTCATACGATGATTTCACCCGAATTATGGTCAGGATTGAGGAATGAACAGTGGCATAATTATGTCAACCAAAAACATTGGTACCGTAGTGAACGCAAAAGGATATCAAATACCATGGAGCATGCCATTTTCATGCATAATGAACTAAACACCGGGAAGATATTAATGATATTAACTCAGCTGAGCGCAAGGGCAATCCTCATTATTAGTACAATTTCAAAGGGTTTCAATTTTGGGACCCAATGTATGCGCAAACAGAAATAACAGGCTCGAACATTCCTAACGTTTGTCAACCTTGTTAATCTTATCTTAAAACTTCGACAGTCATCATGCATGCTTGAGTGATACCAACCTGATGAAACACCAATGAGATAAAAGTGATTTACATTATTGGCATTATTTATATAAAAAGACACAAATAGTTTGATCAATTTATCTTTGCATTACCATGTGATAAATGAAAGACTTTCCAATACAGTGCGGAGCCCAGCGGTCGAATCGCGGTAAGACTTTTTCACCTAAATCTTCTTTATACTAATCTCTAATCGCTGTCACACGAAGTGCACCCTAAGGTGTCTGCAGAGACTGCCACGCTCTCGATTCGTGCAGTGAGGGATCGAGTAGAGGATCCTAATGCACATCACAAACGGGGAGGGAGGGGGGGTGGTCATGACTACATGAATTGTCGTAATTTTTTTCGGTCCCACACAACCCCTAGGTTATGGCTCCAATTCGTTGTCCGATTCATCTTTCAATGGTTGGTTGTACACTAATTTTCTCCATTTTGAAATGTTCTGTCGACGGTGTCATCGATCTCTCCCGCCCAATTGATCACTGCTGGGATTGTGCCTAGGGTGCCACACAGATGTAAAACACCGCTTGATTGTAGCAATGGCCTCATGATGCTGTCTGTCATCGTGATATTCTGCAGTGAGGTCTGATTCAAAACTATATACTGGCAAAAGCTGGCATATTTAACATCATTGTAAAGATGTCTAGTCAGAAGGACAACTTTAAAAAGTTATGAATCTATGAGTTGGCGCTTATTTGTGGGCAGGCTCGACTGGCACCTGATCATGTATCTTTGAAAGTAGGTAGATTTCTTCTCCAGACGCAGAGCCGCATGATGACCGATGAAGTATCTTGGGCAATCATGGCTTCTGACCTGATACTGGGTAAGTTACTGGACTGATTTCAACATGGTACTTGTTTAGTTCGTCATACATCGTCAAGTACTCCAGATTTCCAGCAGGCGTCTTTCCGTGCTAATGAGTTTGCCCTTTTACCTGGTTGCAGACTTTGTCGGGAAAATCGGCTGGGTCACGGTGCCAAGGTAGTGGGATTATCAGAGGTTTTCCATCTTTTTTGCGCAATCACGAATCATCATGACCTTCGTCTTCTCCAGTGCCATCAGGTATTTATTTTGGTATGGAAGATTGGCTCGGTGCAGCATGAACTCCAAGCAACTCCATCTGCTCAGAGCACCAAAAGACGACACAGGCTCTGGCAACAAAAGCATGGTACAAGGCAAAAGGCACGTTGAGCACAATTGAGCGATGATGAATCAAAGATAACCGAACCAAGAGTATACGTTGTCTCGCCGAGAGACTTGTGATGATCAACACCGGGAGAATATCAACGGGTCCTGATCGACCCCGATTTACCGTAGCAGAATGAGTTGGTTCAAAATATCTCTGTCAAACATCTCAGTGAGTTCTCCGTGACAACCTAACCGATCTTCGGAATTGCGATAACTCCGATATTATAGCTCGAGACACTGTAAATCTTGGCACATCTTAGCACATCCTTGATAGTCGCGTGTCATGCAGCTTTACTGGAATTGGTCCTGGAGCGCTCGCTCCTGCAAGTATTGCCGGTGTAACAGTAACAAATGCCCCCCCTGGAAAAAGTGTCCGGCCCTATTGTATTCTGCAATATGGTTCTATAGAGACCCTGACCGTCAATAGCTCAGAGATTGAAGCGCATAATAGAATCCTTTGTTTCCCGGGCATTCTATCCTAGGACATTTTAAACTTCGACACCGGGATGAAAAGATGACAAATGTGTCATCCCTAGATCAAAATCATATTTTTTACCGTTGTATACCGGCCTAGAAGAAAAATAAAGGTATCAGTCAGGGAAAAAAAGACGTGTCATAACTTATTAAAATGCGCATCGATTGTCGAACGGGAGCAGCTGCCACTTTTAAAATTTTCAGTTAAAAACGGTTAGATCAATCGCACACATGATGAACAGGCTGGCAAACCCGGCTTGCCAAACAGGTGAAAAATTCTACCCTAGAAAATGCAGAACGCTGCTGCTCTTCTGGTAGTCAGGTGCCGGAAGTCGGTGCATATAACTCCAATTCTCCATGACCTGCACTGGTTGCCGGTAGCACAGCGAATTCAATACAAGGTTATCATATTTGCTTTTAAAGCAACCTATGGACTGGTTCCATCTTATATTTCCGAGCTCATTGTCTCGCAGTCTCACTCGTTTGACCTGCGATCGCAGGGGTGTGTCAGGCTGCGGGTGAGTCCAAAGCCGGTTGTACCATCATACGGTGACCGGGCTTTCTCTCTCGCAGCCCCACAGCTCTGGAATGCTCTACCCGAACGACTGAGATTGTGTGACAACCTTAACTCATTCAGAGTCCTTCTGAAAACCCACCTCTTTCGGGAGGCCTTTGGATGAGTTGGTGTTTCCATTGTAAAGCGGATTGAGCGGACAATTGTCTGGATACTGCGCTATATAAGCATCATTTATATATACCCTGTTTGGCGAGCCGGAGGCTTTACAACACATCAGCCAATCGGAGAGCAGTGGCGTCATATTTGAATTAATATGCGCCTACCTAACAATGGCCGATTTCTCGCTCTCGTTTCATTTTCATATAGAAAATTATTTTTCTTGTCAAAAATCGATGGAGAGGAATATAAACGAGTATGTGATTAACTGATAAGCGTAATGAATGCCTTGGGTACATTGCTAATGTCCTTCGCTATAACACTGGTAGTGTTGTTGAACGCTTTGTCATTGAATAATAATGAGCTCTTCGACAACTATATATATCAATGAGTTCGGCTCGCCATTCAGGGCAGAAAAAGTCGCTGTGTGGTAAGCCGGGCTACCAAATAGTCACTTTCTTGAAAGAATTAGCAAATGAAGATTTTGGTTCCATAATTACATTCAATTCAGTCCAATTCCCAGGTGAAAACAGATTGGTTTTACCAGATAAGGGCGAAAAGCCAAACCCATTTCGTTAGGAGATCAACTCTACAGTACTCATGATATGAGTGGTAAGCTTACGAAAAAATCCAGAGGCCAGAAGTCATACAGACATTCACCATGTCAGCTGACATGGGAGTGAAACAAGAGCTGCCACGCCTCTTGGTGAAGATTAAGGGGACTGATCCGTACATACCCAAGGGATGATGCGAGATGACATCTTATTGCAAGGCACTGATTGTTGGTTGGTATTCAATCAAAACAACTTAATGTCGGTGCGAAACCATTTCAGTCACAGTTTCATACCATTGAAGCTCAAGCATGTCAAGCAGCAGGGGGTGATGAGATGAACCGCGGTGTCCACACACAAGATCTAGTTAACCACCATCGTTATGTTAGTCAGGGTCAAGGTCAATCTAGACCAAGAGATGTATTTTGTCAGAGTGCTCCAGCCGTCATTCATCACTCGATCCAAGGTCATCAGAATTTAGGAGAGAGAAACGGTTCAATTCACATGATTCAAAGCGTTCCAGCAACTCTTCAGTACCAAAGACAGGGGCTTTATAATCCTGGTCAAGGCCATCCCACTCAGAGGAATGCATCTTGTCAGGACTCGAAGTCAGGCTGACCACCTGATCGAAGGCTCTTCAGATGCGCCTTGTACTGCCGAAGCCAGAGATTAGGGGTTTTGATGGAGACCTCCTTGCTTTTGCCAGGTTTATGATGGCGTTTTAGCAGAACGTTGAGACAAGAACATGTGACCCAGAGGAGCTGTTCCAGCTTCAACGAAAACATTGCCATGGAAGAGCCAGCGATGCCATTGCGAAATATGACATGCTTTTTTCAGACCAGAGGCCAAGCACTACATTTGGTTGAACTTCGGGCAACCTCATCTGAAAAAAAAAGAAGCTGAAATCACAGGGCGACATTAACTACATATGGTGACAGGCATGGAATGAGAAGGTACGCCGAGTTGCTGGAAACCACGTGTCTGTCTCTCCGTAGCGTTAACAAATAGAAGAGATTGGATCATCAGACTACCTTTTGGACGCCGTTGCCAAGTTGCCGATGCAGGATCGTCGTGCTTGGCTGAGAGAGACCGCTTCGATCCGTGAAGAGTTGAAGAAAGTCAGTTTCGCCGATGCCTTTGATTTTGTCAAGAGACTCTCGCGAGAAGTGAATGATACTGAATTTGAAGCGTGAAGCATGATAAACGGAGGACCATTCACAAGGACTGAGACAAACCACCAGCTGTGAAGGCGTGCTTCATATCGAAGACAAAGACTGCTGATGCGACTAATTAAGGTGCATTGAATGCAGTGACGGTCTGGAGCACTGTATTTTGGAGTGTTCTACCATCCGGAAACTTCCATGGAAATAAAGGCAGGAAAAGTCAGAGGAAAAGGGCTGTGTTGCAACTGTCTAAATGCTGATGAAATAATCAGTCACAACAACTCAGCCAAGAAAGGCCCTTCACCGAGGGAATGTACGATGACAGGATGCAGGTCAACATCGAAACACCATACCCTTCTAATTTTTGATTATGACGATTAAGAAAAGGGCAGCAGCCCGACCAGCTCCATGAAAATCAACAGCAATTTCTGCTCAGAGGTGTACTTCCTTGCCTTTCCAGTCATTATCAGGTCTCTAATCACTGGAAGAGAGATGAAAACCTTGACAGGGATGGACTCCTACTCCAGCGTCTGTCTTTGCATAGAAGACGTTTTGCAAGAACTGTCAGTCAAACAGGAAAATAAGCGAGTTGAATTGAAAACATTGAACGGAGTGAGTGCAGGCGAAATCACTACGTTCCGCCTCAGCATTTCAGGATTAGATGGCAACAGCTGGTTTGAGATTGCAGAACTTTTCTCATGGGAGAAATTGCCCATTGGGAACAAACCTTTGCCAACCAAGTAAACCTGGTCAAATTACGAGCATCTCAGATATCTATCGGTTGCAGACACTCCAGTTGGAAAGCTGAAGGTGTTGATTGAAGGCAGCATCCCATCTGCCTACAAGCAACTTGAATGGAGAGAAGGACCGTGACCGGACCAGCCCATCGCTGTAAGTTTCCCATGGGACTGGACACTGCTTTGAGGTCCCACTGAATGTAATCATGTCTCTGTAAAAGAACAGGAGATCAGCGAGATGCTCATGATCTAGATTAGCTGAACTTGATCGAGTTGGGACCAAGTATCATTTCGACAAGCCAACCTCAGCAAAAGATGTGATGCGAATGAGATTCTAACTGACATCCCCAGCAAAAGAGAGCTGGCACTAAAAAGACTTGAGGGAATCAGGACAAAGCTGAAGAAAAGAAGATTGGTGAAAGAAAAACTGACAGAATACGATGGCAATTGTGAACTCTTCAGAAAATACAGAGAGAATGGCTATGCTGATGAGATAGCGACCAATGTGCCTGTACAATACGTGCCCTTTCATCATGTGTATCACCCAGCAAAACCTGGAAAAATGAGGATCGTGTGGGACGCTGCCGCACGCCATGAGGATATACCTGATTTGATGACCATGTTTATGCAGGAGCAGAAAGCATGAATTCGCTGCTTGGTGACTTGATAAGGTTCATGGACTTGAGGAGAAATAGCTTCCAAGTTGACATCAATGCGATGTATAATCAGATTTACATCAGGAGGCAACATCGGAATCTGATGACGAGGTTTCTGTAGTTCAAAGATGATGAATTGGATGCAGTGCCTGAAGAGTACCAGCTCCTCAACAATTATTTTGGTGGTACACATGCTCCTGCGATGGCAGGTTATGCAGTATAAGCGACATTTTTGGACAACAAGGACGATTTCCACCCAGAACAATCCATACAGGACTTCGTAACACATACGTTGTTGATGTTTCGAAGTCTTAAGAGCCAAGGCTGGCAGTCCAAGTTGTCTCAGAAATTTTTGACCTATTCACAATCAAAAGAGGTGGATTCGAGCTGGCCAAGTTTGTCACATCTTAGACAAAGATCTTCTGCTGCTGCTAGATGATCCAAAACTCCAGGCGGCATCAAGAGTGTGAGTCGATATGGGACATGAATACAATAGCAGGGGAAGAGGTGGCAGAGGACGGCGTGGATGTCGGCGTACCAACCCCTCACTTCCAAGTGTCTTGAGGTTAAGGGATCACTCCCTTGACAATTGCAGTGGTTCGGATGCTGACTCTGATGATGGTTTTAAAGTTCCCAGTTATGAACAGAAATGGTTGCGTAGACGTGAAAACTCGAGTCAAAAGGTGATCACCGGCAAATCTGGTAGCTGTGGTTTCAAGGGTGCCCCGGAGCCGGACAGAGATTTGTTCTTCTTTGAGTCGATCATTCAACTCTTACTGAGGACCTTGAGAGTCATCTCAAAAATAAGAATTTTGAGATTCGCAAGCTTGCGATTGTGTCTCATGAGGAAGCCCAGTTCAGATCCTTTCGATTAACTGTGTCAAAGTCACAGTTTGGCAGGCTGTTTGATGAGAGCTTTGGCCAGAGGGTGTGCGCATTAGAAAATTCAATACCCCGCGATCGCAGCTCGGAGGATAACGACAGTAGTAATCAGTGATGGCTAGTTACGGTACTTTTGTGAACGTTAAACTGCTCTTCACCTGGTTGTCAATCATGAGCCTGTTGAATATCACAACATACAATAGTAACAGACTAGGGCCCTGTAGAAAGGAGGACATGACCGCATATAGTGACTTTATTCCTTTTCCAGAACACTGGCAATATGTTGAGCAGCTCAATAAACTGAGCGCTGACTTAGGACATAACATGAACATTCATGGTGTTTCTGGTATGGATAAGGAATCTTTGTTGGTTGGCAGACCACATGGGGGTGTCGCAATCGCCTGGAACGCGAGTTTAGGCGCTGTTGTAAAACCTGTGCAGTGGGAATCCAAACGAGTGTGTGCTGCTCAGGTCAAAAACTTGAGTCTTCATCCTGATCAGAGTGAAATTCTTTTGGTAAATGTTTATAAGCCGACCAACAGTGGTCAGCAGAATATTGGAGATTTTAACGGGGTGTTGCAAGAAATCACAGCCATTCTTGAAAGTAATCAAGCTACTGATATAATTATTGGAGGGGACTGGAATACTGACTTTAGCAGAGCTGACTCGGCTCATACTCGGGCCTTACTTGATTTCATTAAAAGGGAGAGCCTGGTCAGTGGACAGGTACCCAATACCTGTAATGCTGAATACACTTTTGAGAGTAAAATAACGGGTGAAAGACCACTAACTTATCATTTAAATGTTTCGGAAAGTGTGTTTAACTAGAACTGAGATTTCACCGGCACTCCAGAGCTGTGTATCACTTGGCCGTGAGACGGATCAAAAGGGAACAAGATAGAGTTGCTGCTGAAAAATTGGCTAATTCTCTAAGGGGTAAAAACAATAAAGAATTTTGGAAACATGTCAAAAAGAACAAAGATTGGGGTGGTGTAATTAATGCTGAGTTCAGTGGATCGAGGGTAAGGAGGATATTTATGAAGTGTTTGCTGACAAATTCAAAATTGTGTATAATTCCGTGCCTTATTAAAATGTTGATATGAATAATTTAAAGGAGTCAATGAGTGAAAACATCCTGTTAAAGTGTTGTGAGGGTCGGTGTAATAAAAACCACCGGGTTGGCGTTGAGGATGTGAGCCTGGGTATCAGGAAACTTGTAAGAGGGGGAAGAAGGATAGTTCCCCTCACATTCAGTCAGATCATTTTATTCATGGAGGTCATAAATCAAATTATGTTATCTTTGCTTCTAAGCTCAATGGTCTCGCATGGATATTATGGCATGATATATGTAGCAATATTCAATAAAAATATTTTTCATGCGATATTGATATTTGTTCATTCATCGTTTCATTTTTGATGCAATGTTACACTTTTTTATGCAATGTTAAAATTTCCATTCAATGTGTGTTCATATTTGATGCAATGTTACATTTCTTTCTGCAATGTTTACTCGATAATTGTTCATTCAATATTTCATATTTGATGCAATAATTCACTTTTTTCATGCAATAATGCTCAAATTTTCATTCGATAGTTGCCCTGATAATTAATCATTCAATGTTTCGTATTCGTTTCAATGTTTCACTTTTTTATGCAATAACGATTTCTAAATTTCATAAAATGATCATGTAATATTTGGCAATTATTCATTCAATGTTGGCGGAAACTTTTTCATTCAATATTTTGCGAAAATATTTATGCGAAAACTGCATTGTGGGTAATATTAGAAACGCGGACGCTGATTGGCTAATCTCGTGACAGGGAATAAGACAGACGTACCAAAAGCTCCATTGTTGTGTACATGCTGTCAATGGCTGTATATGAATGAGACTAAACCATACAATTGTGATTATCGTGACATCCTCCCTCCAAGCTCGTATCAAACGACTTTGGAAAAAGTTGTGTACAATGTGCTAGTGGTATTGTAATCCTTATGAAAATAACTGAAAGAACACAGCTCTTAGATAAAAACACAACTTGACGCAAGGGCCCAAAGCGCCGCGTAGCGGCAAAAAAGCGAAGCTGGCGAAACATTTATAACGGGTCACCGTCACTTATTATTGGACTTATAGCGCATTTACGGGGTTGCAACTATTTTGCTTTATAGTGTCACCAGGAAAGAAAAGCATGCGACCTAACGCCGATCTATTTGTATAAAGTGATAATTGGAAGGTATATAGTAGGAAATATCAATAAAATAATCATTCCATGTCGTCTTTGGAGGGCATTTTTGATTGTAAAAAATATATGTGTAGGTCACCGGAGTCTCTGCAATGATAATTTTATCACAGCAGTCTCACGCAAGTAGAAGTTCTTTACCTAAAGTTCTTCACTTATTAGTCTCAATGTCTGGCGCAAAGCCAGACGTTTTCCATTACGATTTCACTACGATGTTTGACAAGAAGGAGCAGTGCGCGAGATATGCTAATGAGCAGACTTCCCTCGCTTGAGTTTCGGAAGAATGTTCCATATCGCGCTAAGCTGACCACTGCTGACCATGACAGGCGTGCATTGGACTGGTACAGGTTGGAACTGATCATTGATTATGCTGGTGGTGACGCTTTCTGATGAGAAGTTGGTCGTGACTGATGCAGTATCCTTGGACTTGTCCACAGCATCGTTTAATCATTGCTTTTTGAGCTGCCTTGATTCTGTACTTACCCAAATACTGAGACCAGATTAATGCCTGTTGACTGTGCTTTAACAAGAGAGACTGGCGCCATGCCTAGTCTCTCTTAAAGCACAGTCAACAGACACCAACCCCCTCAGACTCAGAAACCACAAACGCCCAACCCTTCCTGCTACCTTAATACTTCTGGATTATTGGATTTATGCTGTTGACTAATAAGTACCATTTCCTTTCTTTTCAATGCAGACTATTAATGAAGCCATTGCCAACTTAAACCAACTGCAACCTGAACAATCAAAGACTAAGAGTGATGATGACTCCAAGTGCTATGATAGTGACCCTCAGATTGATTTCGAGGTGCCTGCCATGCCTTCCCCCGTAGCGCCCAGTCCCAAATTAACAAGCATTCGACTAACTAGGTCTGAAAGTGAGTTTTTTTTCCTTCAATATCCTAAACTGAGTTTTTCTTCAATATCCTAAACTGGGTGTACCCAAGTACTTCCTATGATGCTGTGATGTGCAATGCCACGTGACAAAAATGTTGACATTCATTGGAACCCATTTATCTATTGACCCACTCTTCTTGCAGTTTATGTTGTCAGCATTCCTCCAGCAGAAATGGTTTCGAGGGGACATCAAGTCCGGATGCCATATCGGTCAAAGGAAACGCAGGCCACTAATTTTCAACCTGACCTCACCCACACTTCAGTGTCGATCATGGAGGTACCAAGTACGCCTGAAGCTGCATCTACCCCTCAGCCAAAATACAAGAGGAAGCGTTCTGATTCAGGTAACGATGAGGAGACTGAGCCCTTGGCAAAGCATTCTTTGTCATTTGTGGATGATGAAACCAAGGACCCCTCTTTGAATCCAAATATGTCTTTGGAAAGTGTTGCATCTACTAGGTATGTTTCATAGCACGATGTGCAAGGTTTGCAGTAGGCCTGCATAAGTTGCATTTAAACCTTTGTTATAGAGCAAGAGGAATGTAGTACCTTGTTGGAAAGGGTTTGAGTTTTCATACTAGTAAATGTAAATTATGTCAACAGATCTTTAGTATCTAAAGAGATACTTATTTTTCTTAAATCCATTTCAGTGATGCCAACAATAAGCAGCATCCTCATCCCTGACCGAGGGCATGTGTGCAGTTTCAGTGTCCAAGCTTTTGGAGCTGTTCCACATCTGCTACAACTGCGGCTCAATGGTGACCATCACACAGTCATGCTTGTCATGTGATGGTATCTGGAAATGGCAGAGCCAGGAAATGATTGGAACGGTATATGCTGGTAACATCGGCCTATCGATGGCAATTCTTGCAGCGGGTGCTATTCCAAGCAAAGTGATAAGAGTCCTGCAATTCTGGGGCATTCGAAGCATTTCCTCCGGAACATATTTTCGACACCAGTCAAAGTACCTGAACCAGGCAGTACGTAATGTTTGGGAGGAGGAGACCATCCATGCACTGGCAGCTGTAGAGGACGTGGCCAAACTCTCCGGTGATGGAAGGTGCGATTCGCCCGGCCATTGTGCGAAGTATGGCTCTTACAGTTTACATGACACAGGGAGAAACGCCATTGTCATGACACAACTTGTTCAGGTAAAAACTACAATTTGGCTCTTGTTGCTATTATGGCATATCTTTCCAGGAAGCCTGTTTCTGCCATCATTCACTGAGGCAGTATCCTGAAGTCATATTTGTATTACAACAACATTCATATCACTTCAGTTTTTCATGTGCCTCATTATTTTGCAGTCCACTGAGGTTAAGAACTCCTACCACATGGAGCTGGAGGGCCTGTCCCGATGTGTCGATGAAGTGAAAGCATACGTCCCACATGTTAAGATAGAATTAACAACTGATGGCCACAAATCAGTGGAGAAGTGGTTGAGAGAGGAACAGTCGGACACCATAAAGCATTATTTTGATGTGTGGCATGTTGCTAAAGGTGAGTACCACTATCAGTGCTGTGATATGCACACACTTACTTAGTGTCTCAACAAATATAATCTTGTTTCTCATTTCCCTATTCCGTCGGTTCTCATGTTAACTCTTTTGGATGTGGCATTAAGAAAAGATCAACAAGATTCCAGTCGTCAACCTTTACTTTTAGGTAACTTCGATTAACTTCTGAATTTTATAGGATACAGTGCGTCCGGAAAAAAACTACCCACAGAAAAATGATAAAGTATTTGGGGGTTTTTTTTCCGGACGCACTGTATAAGTTATCTCTATCGCAAAAGTGTGTCTAGTTCATTTAGTTAAACCATGCGACACTCCTGTCTGTCATCTAGGAAAGTTCATATTATACAATACTATACTTCAGGACTAAGGAAAAGACTCAAGCCCATAACCATGAACAGGCGGTTTCAGCTGGTCAACAAATGGCTAAAAAGTATTATCAATCACTTGTACTGGTGTGCCATGACCAGCAATAACGACCAATCATTGATCTTGGCCAAGTGGAGATCAATAGTGAACCATATAGCCGGCGTCCACACGCACGAAGAAAACGAACTGTTCCCCAATTGTATCCACAGTCGTATTCCAAGGCAGTGGTTTAAGAAAGGTGAGTATGTGCATGCCCTTACCCTTTACCCCAAAAATGGTTGCTGTATTCATGGAATAAAGCTAGAAATTGTTTTTCCAAACTTATTTGTGTATGAAAACACTTCTGTGTTTGGATTGTTAAATCAATCTGAAGTTACTGTGGTACTCCTCTACGGTTTTTGTCCTCTAGGAACAGAAGAATACGACAAGGTGTGTGCTCTGCTACTCAACAAGAACCTTCTACATTCAATCTCAAAGCTCAGCTCGGATGGCCAGACATCTGGTTTGGAGGGATACCCTAGCAGCCTTTTACACTTCGCCCAAAAGATGTACCATTTCGGAGACCTGTATTCATCCACGACCGGAAGTGTGGCAGTCACATAGAGCTTATCAAAATGTCAAGTTGTGGTAAATACATGGCTGGGATGGACCAAAGTGGAATTAATTCTCAATCTGTGGTTGATTCTTAATCTACAGAGTCAGGCCATCACAGAAATATGCTTTTTGATAATATATTTAAGAAAATGTGGTCTCACTGGTCAGTTTAGAACTTATATTTTGACAGGGCCATATCAATGCGTCAGTGACGTTTTGATGGATATGGTGTACGGAAATAATTTTTTCTCTGGCAATCGGTATTGGAATGTTTTTAAACTTTATTATGCTATTGGCAAAGCGTTGTTCTTGACACATATAAAATTTTGTGCAGATTTATTGGTCCAAGGTGTACTTTTTTTATCAAAACATATGAACAACAATGTAGACTTAATGTACACAGGTTTTAATAGAGGGCTCCGGCCTAGTAGTCAAAATGGTTGACCAGGTATGAAAAATTTGACACTTGCCATGCTTGCACGCACATTTTATTTCTCTATTCTGCACGTCCTTTTCATTCCTTTTTCTTGTAGTTGAACCAATATTTATGGCATTATTGTACATATTAACCCTTTCAGCCGCAATCATGGATTCAGACCTTAAAACTGAAAATAAACCAGAACAGCGAACCTGGTCTGAAGTCGAATAGTGTATAACAGTCTGTGTATGGACTGGGTATAGTCGTAGTTATGGGGAGACACGGAACGGGTGCAGCAAAAAGCACAGGGCCCATACATGCCATAGGCTTGCTTATATTGCTTACTATGGTGGCCCCTTGCCTTTTGGACTTGATGTCTCTCACAAATGCCACAATGAATGTGCTGTGTGTCAATGTTGACCACTTGAGTTTAGAAGCGAGGGGTATCAACAACCAGAGGAAGACTTGCCTGGCTGAAAAGAAATGCTTTGGGCACTTAGATAAAAAAGACTGCTTGTTTTGAGGTAAATGCAAGGTCAAACTACATGTAGTATAATAGTGAGTGTAAAGTGAAGCTAGTGATATATTAAATTGTTTCTGAGCTGGATGAAATTGCTGTGTGTTGTCGAAACTGGTGGTTGTAATCTCTTGCTAGTCTCTTAGCTCTCTCCTTTAAAGGTCATATATCAAGGTTTTTTTGCCATTTTCTGCTGTAAGACGATTTCAAAAGTGTACCTAACACTTTATACAATACAGAAAACCAAATGCAATTAGCTCTATCCATTTTGAAGATATAGCCAATTATGTGTTTGACAACTTGATTACCTGATCAGGCTAGCAACTGGCTTGTTAGAGCCAGGCGGCGGGTTCAGCAAAAGTTGTGATGTAGATCAGGTCATCTGTACATGTTATGCAATCATAAAAGCAGGAGGGCCTTAATTAATTATGCACACCTGGAAGTAATGTGTTTCATTCACTATGGTGTATTGTGTGGCTCCGAATTGTGTCAAGGCTAGCACAAAGAACAATCGAATGACGGATGGGACCCATTTTCATGAATTTCCAAAGCCAGTTGAACGAGAGAGGAGGAAGCTGTGGATTCGGAAGTGCAAACGTTTGGAGTGTTGGAAGCCTGGGCCTTCGGCCAAACTTTGCAGTGATCACTTTATCGATACGGATTATCACATGAAGCCGGATATCTGCATCCAACTGAATATTAAATGCCACTTGTTAAAAACAGCTGTTCCAACCATGTCAATTGCATTTAATGCCCGAGGCTGCTGAGGTCGGTTGTTATACATAATGTGTAGGCCCCATTGGGGCCTGTGATACCGCATAGTGTCTTCTTGTGTTCCAGCCATAGCAAGGTGACAGCGACACAGGTCAGTGTCAGTGACAGCCACTGTCAATGACAGATTATTGTCATCTGACATCTAGGCCTATCTAACGTTGCACGGCATTATATCGTCACGTCAAGATGATTGTGCATAATACCGTCACTTTTCAATAGTAGTTCAGCGTCATGACATAACTGGCGATACAACACTGACGAGGCGAAACAATATTGTGCAACATTAGTCTGTTCAAAAATCATACATGTTATGCATCTGCAACCGTCTATCAATGTCTTCTTTGCTATATCGGCAGGTCTGCCATGCAAATTGATTAACCACAAATTCTAATCACTTTCGTCCGAATGATCACTCTCATTATGATCTAGTGATATTAATGGCTCGAACATGTACAGCTCAACGTTTAAATATCCTTCTGTATCGACCAAAACATCCTCAAATTCACTGCTCTCACTCTCTGAACTGTATGCGGAAGCCATCTTGCTTTGTTCTGACTGACCTGATCTACGTCATCAAAAAATCCCTAGCGGCCACATGTGGAACTAATCTAAAGTTGTGTGTGGTGGGAAATTCAAATAGTTTAAAATTGAAAATTGAAATAACTAAATAATGACTTTATTATTAGAATTTTTTTAATGTCTGGGATCTTGTTTTTTTAACCCTCAACATATTTCATGAGTATCAAGCATGTTTTCAAACCTTGATATATGGCCTTTAATCCACCCTCCTCCTCCAGTTCTAGCCTGTCCTTATGGTAATCCATGTCTTTAACTGCCCCCCTTCTCTTGGCTTGATAGAAAGCACGCATTCGGATTGTCCTCACAACTCGTCATCTAATCCTAGTTTTTAGCTCGCTTTCCAATTTCTTATAGTACCATTTCCTATTGTCCATTTCTTTCAGACAATTCATTGCTGCTGCTGAAATTCGGGCACCAAGTCTCTTGAGCTTCAGTGGAATGGACTTTCCCCGTGTATTGTTCATGGTGTGGATTGCTGCATGAACATGACTGCGATAGTTTTTAAGGTGAGTCACGTTTTTTGGGACAATCAAATTCAATTGCCGATTGGCACTCTCACAGGCCTGTGTGTTTGTCGCATGTCATATATTTTGGCTCACCTGTGAGCCTTTAGCATCACGCAGTGTCCGTCGGTCGTTGTCGTCGTCGTCGTTAGACATGGGTTGCACGTTTTGTAACTGCTCAAGCTTTTGAACTCTAACTCCGTACACATGTACCCCTAGGTGACCGCTACTCAGAGACCGAATCGAGGCCTCATATGATACAAGGTTTTGCCACCAGGGGGCCAGAGGTCAAAAATGGAAAAATTGTGTTTTCTCCCGTATCACCGGTCTGAAAAATTTGAAAAAAATATGGTAGGTACTTCTACCAATGGGACATCGAATATTCTCCGGGTTTTTGATTTTACGTACTTTTGAAGCTCACAGAGGTCAAAGTTTGTCGGCAGTAACACCGTTAGTCGGTGGTGGCACGTTTCGTAACCACTTCAGCCAGAGATCTCAAACTTGGTACAAATGTACCCCTGGGTGACCCCTACTCAGAGACCGAATCTTGGCGTAATACAATTCACAGTTTGGCCAATAGGAGGCCAACACCACCTGCCTCCGATCATACCAGCCGACTGAAACATATGTTATTCTTGGCGACTTCAACATGAATTCAATAGCGGGAGGTGAACATTTCAATGCCAAACTTGAAAAATTCTTTCTCCAGGAATATAACATGAAGCAAACAGTCACTGAAGAAACAACTGATTACCACACCGAATTAGACCTTGTATTTACAAATGAACATCATGTGGATCATACAGGGGTCATTGACAATTGCTGGTCTGACCATAAAATGATATATACAGCTTTACCAATGTCAGAATCACTGACCCCATAGCCTTCCCTTTGACACAGGTGAGCTCATGGTCCCTGGACCATTTCATTTAGACATGTTTTGATCAACTTCATCTCCAGTATGCTTCTCACTAGAAGCTGGTCAGCATCACTCATGTTGAGGTCCATGGCTGACAACTCCAAGTTGCCTAGTTTGCATGCACTCCAACAAGAACCTTGGCCATCGCATACGGTTGTTTAGATTGAACACTGGCTGCAGTCACCGTCGGAACAAGCGATCAGATTGTCCACTATTGTGGCTAAGTTTTCACCAATTTGGTCAGTGTCCCCATGATACTTTTTAAACAGGGTATCGAAAATTGTGGATGCACGGATTGCAATGTCACTGGAGAGACATTTCTTCGCCTCTGCTGCATCAGGTGCCTTCATACCAGCAAACATTTCCTTTGAAAATTGGGCTCTCATGCCTTTTCGAAATTGGGCTTGACCCAAATGATATGTATCCGACATCCTTTCTACTTTTAAGGCCTTCCCAAGAAAGGTGCTGAAAGCATCCTCCATGCCGGCACTACATCTACCGTCGCCGTCGGTTTTACAGCAATGAACAAGTAAGTGATTAGCTGCCAACTCTAAGCCAACCATATTACCAATGTCATATTCCCTGAGAACTTGATAATCTGGAAGATTCGCCTTGCATCCATCATGTGCTTCATCTGTGCCACACTTTTGTTGGAACCCTCTTCCTAAAAGCCTACTGCAATGATTTTGTGGGACGGTGTCTCATTTCACGAACTAATCCCACCGCTTGAGTTGCGGTTTGACCGGGCCTACTTCGTCTGGCAATAGTAACACTATTGTAGACTGTATCCATTTGAGCACTGACTCCTGATTGATCACATCTCATTCTTTTCACCTCTTTTAGATAATCCTGTTGTCTCTTCAAGTCATCCTTATTCAGTTCAACAGTTTCCATCCCAACCCTGTTGACAGTGTTTTGTAAACTTGATTTCGACATTGGTGGAACATTTGCTATTGACAGTAATGTCCTAGTCTTTGATTGGCTACCAATTTCCTGAGAAGCCAGTGCCAATGCAACATTTATTTCACCCTGCTTTGCACCATGGCCTTGCTTCTCTATTTCATTATAGAGTTTAGAATAATGCTTCCCACAAGCAAAATTACAATTTGCACACCTCAGTGTTCAGCGAGCACTAGCACCCTTCTTGATGTCATGTTCTATCTAAAACTTTGGAATGTCACAGTGACCAATAAAGTTAAAATGGAGTTCTGCACACCCATTCAGCATTTCAAGAATTTTAAATTTGCTGGCAATGAAGTTAATATCCTCAGTTAGTTTTACATCCGTATTGTCCTTTGCAGCATCCTGTCCCCTCCGGCGAAGTATCTTCAGTGGGCTGACTGTGTTCTCGACCGTCGGTGCATAGATTATCCCATCCGATCGCTCCCGCACAACATTGTTGTAATCCTCATGACTGAAACGAGACCAGCTACCATCGATTTTCTCTGGAGGCATTGTCCTGCTGTAGGGCGAGTGGTAAGAGTGACCAACTTGAAATCCACGGCTTTTTGCTGAGCTTAGGCATCTTGAGTTGAAGTTTACTCTGTGGAGTCCACATGTAAAGTGACCCCCCCCCCCCCGAGCATACCTAGTTGAAGCTTGAGGATATTGGGATGGTTCATCATTGTGCTTCTTTGTACTGATGAGTTGCTGAGATAAACAAATATTTTAGCCATAACAAAAGTCTTATCCAAATGAAAAACAAACATGTGGTACACATGTGTCCTTTGGTCTTTCAAGTTTAGAATGCGAGTAAATACGGTTTCTCAGGGTCAAAGGGGTGCACTTTGAATTGGCCACACATGCTCTTTGCTGGCCATGCGAAGTTCAAACTTGATAGGTAGGCAAGTGTGAATCTGAAGTAATCTGGAAATGTGACTTTTTGAAAATTCAGACTCAGTGTTCTTGAGACAATTTCTATAATCCGTTGTCATGGTAACTACCCAAACTTAGAAACCTGGCCCTGGGACATCCAACATTGACCATATGAACTCAAAAACTCTTTCTTTCTAATAATAAATAATTATGAGACTTATATAGCACTAAATCCAACTGGTTTCAGTCGCTCAAAGTGCTTCACATTACCCCTAGCTATTGGCCTGTACATTCTTAGTTCAAGCTCTACTCTCTGGGAGTATTACAGGTCCGAGCTACAGCTATACAGCGCTCAGGACTAACATTCATAGTGTGCCAACTCTGCCAGCTAGGTACACATTTATTCCTGGGTGGAGAGAAGCAAGTAGGGTTAAGTGCCTTGCTTAAAGACACAAAGACGAAACAGCAGTGACCCTTCTGAGAATCGACCAACGACCTCCTGATTATGAGACCGGTGCTCTAACCACTACGCCACTGATCTTCCCTATAGTGATGTATATATCCTTTATTTCAAACTAACAGTGCTTGGTAGGATTTAATAATTTTTAACAGAAATATTACATTCGGTATTTAAGAATTTGCCACGCCCACATCACTTCAACATAGAATTTGAGGCCGGACATAGCAAGAAGATGAACTCGAATAAAAATTTTACAATTCGATATAATTCAAAAATTCCTTTTGCACAGTAATGTGGACATCTAGTGGGAATCTGAAAACAGCAGAACATTTGACCTGGGGCCAACATTGGTTCTCTAGTACTATTGGAAACATGGCAGCATTCTTGCGGGAGACTTAAATGTAGACAGATTTTGTCTTATTTTCTCGACCCTTCACATTGTTTACACTTCTTTTGCATGTTTTTGAATCAGTTTTAAATGAATTATCATACATTTTAACCCTTAGCAGAGTTGCATTACTCATTCCATGCTATTGAACAGAAATCCAAAAATTGAGACTGATATGTACTGTGTTGTAGGCCTATCCATAGTGTTGTATGTGATATATTTCATGCCTATGAACTGTACTATCAGTTGATGTAGGGCCTTACATGCAGTCAGAATTAGTCATTTTTTTTCAGACTCTTCTACTGGTTGCAGTATCCTGCAAGACCTGGGTCCTGTCAGTTCACTTCGCAATCTCTGATTGAGGCACTGATGCATCAGATCACTCTTCAAGGACAAGGCTGTACCGGCACGATATATCCTCATCGGAGAATGTGACCAATTTAACATCTACTATCTGTTGAGGTGGATTCATAACAAAGCATTTGAGCATTTTTTCTCTCTTTTTAATGAATCGACATATTTGTCGGATTTCAACGCATTTACAGAGTATAAGTGCAGACCCTTGCGGCATTGGGCACCAGAGCCAATGATGACATGTGCCAATATATTGTTATTTCTGATTACATGTATAGTCCTTGTATAAAACAAACAGTGCTCCATAGTATTAAGTCATATTTGACAAAATTATTAGCTCTTAAGTTTGGTTTAGCTTCAGAATTAAAAGGTGGGCGTGGCACATTCAGATATAGCTTTGAGTAGATGAACTCCTCAAATTTATTTAGAGGTCAATATTATTTAAAACTTTCTTTAGCAGACTGTTGTGAACTTCTAGGGGAATCGGGAAATGGCAGAAATTCTGACCTGGGGTCAAAACTGGCTCTCTACTAGGGCAGAGACATGTATTCATCCACAGGCGGAAGTTTGGCACTGACAGTCATAGTCCGTACTGAACTGTGAAGCTGTGGTAAATACATGACTGTGATGGGTGAAAGTGGATTTATTCTTCAATCTTTGGTGGATTCTTAATCTACAGAGCCAGGCCATAACAGGGATATAATTTTTGATAATTAATTTAAGGAAATATTGTGTCAGTGGCCAGTTTAGAACTTGTATTCTAATAGGCCCAGTCCGCAAGTGACGATTTGATGGCAATCCTGTACACAAATCAATTTTTCTCAGGCAATCGATATTGGAATGTTTTGAAATTTTACTATTATTTTGATAAAAGCCTCTTCATAACACATATAAAATTTGGTGGGAATTAAAGCACCCTTGGTGTACTTTTTTCACCAACCTATGTTCATTAACTCTTTCAGTGCCCAAGGACGTACATGTACGACCTAAATATTAAGGTATTTTAGTTCCTCCAGACGACACCAGATGTCCCCAGCTACTCAAATGTGGTTCATATGGTTTCTCTGGCCTGGGGCGTCCAAATTGAATAATTTTTTCGACTGAGAGGGTGGGGTGGGGTTTGCCACCCCTCATTTTAGGTGAAAAATGGTGAAAATCGGCCAAAAATACCACTCCCTCAAAAAAATTTAGAACATAATCCTAGTATGCCCCTACTTATTACTGCTGTTTTATTGAAACAGGAGGTAAAGACAAAGGTTTTGAAGAATTTTGATGAGTGTATCTCAATTATTTTTGTGAGATTTTGGGTAGTGACAATGCCCAAAAATGCCCAAATCCTGGGCACTGAGAGAGTTAAAATGTACCACATAATGTACACGCTGGCTAATAGAGGTCTCTGGACTGCAAAAAATTTTTTGCGTCTCAGTAGTTAAATTGATTCATAGATACAGTAGTTGTCAGGTTCATAATAATGTTCAGTTATGGATAATTTGATTCTTTTCTGGTATTTTGATTGTGTACAACTCAAAATTTAGCAAGGGGGGATTTGCTGTGTATTCTACTCCTTGTAATTCGCGCCTTACGTTGGTGGCGCCGTCTGTGTTAAGTTCAATAAACCTCGTTGTAGTTTCGGTATTGAGAATGGAACATTGTCTTTGTGTTCTTCCTTCTCATGGTGCTATTTAGGACCCACATATATAGTAAACCGAGTCTCTGTTGAACTTTGATCTAAAGGCCTCCAACCACTGCATGACAGAAGTCATTTTGTGGCTTGTTATCAAAAAAAAATTTGCAATGTAGATTTTGTGATCTTTGGGGGGTGCAAGAATGTATTTTCAACGTCAAGTCCCCTCTGTACCACGATAGGAACGAAAAGAGGAAAAAGATAGCCGAAATCGCTACTGAATTGGACGTCACCGGTAAGGTTCACATTGGTAATGTTGGAAAAATGCCCTGACCAATTTCAATACACGTTTACCCAAGAAATAAATGAACAAAATGTTACTATCCAGTTTAATATTATTTGCTTGGAAGACAATACAAGAAAATTGGATGTAAACCCTGTGATTTTAACGTAATTCATCCACTACTTATGAATCCATGTTGGTCGTTTAAATTTGAATGAGGACAGAGCAAATCGCACGTGGACCCATTTCCCTTTGCCTGGTACACAGGCTACAGGCAAAGATTCTGTAGCAAAGTGTGAAATGTCATTCATGTTGATTATACTTGAGTGCTTGTACTGTTTTAATACCCGCCGTTGTTTATGTTAACAACAGATGACGCAATCAAGAAAATCGCATTCGTCTGGTTCGTCTTCGCCGAATGATGGATAAATGAGAGACAGACATACCGATGCGACCAGTTCGGTGTCTGCCATGGTTATGAAGTGTGACGTCGGTGTAGAAGAGTTTTGGTCATTGTTGACGTGGAATGTCATGAATGTGTAGTGACCAGTCAACAACTGTGGAAAGTCACAAAAATATTTGTGGCAAATGGTGATTCTGTGGCCTGTCGGGATCATTTTGTAGCAAATGTGTGCTACATTATTGACTATTGTCGAGTGTCACCTGGAAACATATGTCGCAGGTGCGTTTTGGACGTCCACATGTCTATCAGTGTATGAAGAAATTTCGACTTCTGTGGAATGTCACCAGAATGTCTTTTGTCGAAGGTGACTTTTGTAGCAGCTGATTTCTACTTTTGTCATGTAGTGTATGAAGGCCTTTAGACCGTATTTGCGTCGTTAAGCGATTCTGAGACTATAAACGAGTCTCTATTGAACATTGAACTTCAAGCAATCAGTAATTGTGGTCATGTCGCGTTTTGTGCTCTGTGATGTGTCGTTATTTGTCACATCTTAAAACCAATTTCGCAAAAGTCTCTGTTGAACATTGAACTTCAAGCAATCAGTAATTGTGGTCATGTCTACCGAATCAGGATCTTTCGATTTACCACTAAATGATATTGTGATGTGATGATCATCTTTATTGTACCTAAATCATTGCTCTCCGTTTTCTGTTGAGATACCATTTTTGCAGTTCCATATAGTGTTCAACTCATTGCCCTTTCAAAAATTTTGCTACAATTGGACTCAAAGTACTGAACTGTGGACTTCACTGACACAAACGATCATCGACTGTCCAAAGGAAACAGCAGCCACTTTGTTGTATATGAGATGCTTCTTGACCGCCGACTTGGCTGATAGTTATAACGACATCATTGGAGACTAAATCTTATTCCTGAGCATAATCGGCGTTCATCATAGAGACAAGGGAGCCGCTATCAAATAGAATAGTAACAGTTTTGGAAGTTTCCATTACGTACACGGCATAGGTTTGAATTGAATAGCGGTCAAAAAGAGCCCCCTGCAAGAGATGATGATGGCTATAAGCACAAGACCAAAAGAACAATCAGCTGAGTTCTGTCGAGAATTCGAAATATCATGACATATTTGAGATGACGTAACTTGACCACTAGCCGTGATTGTCACATTCACTGAGTATTTTGCATAAATAGGCTCTACACGACGAATGTCTGCTCCCGCCACACGATGAATCATGATCTCACTTTTCATCCAGCCAGAGCATAAGAGTGGCATAGGTTTACTTGCATTGATGCACATTGTTATTTCATCAGTACCATTTGTAACTGATCGATCCAACTGGCATGGCCTTCGCTATCAATTTGGTCGAAATCAAGAACCATGAATTACTATCTTCGAACTTGAACACACTTTGAAAGGCCACTTTAAACCTACCTCCACAGCTTCAGTCACAGCCGAAATGGGGGACGATCCCCAAAAAGTATTAATGCGAGACAATGTTGATTTAGTACGAGCAGCTGTCCTTTCTTTCCCAGTTAAGTCATGTTCAACAAATTCGAACAATGATCCAGACACTATAAAAACGTTCGAACCGTATCCTGTCGAAACGATCAATTTAGTTTTTATTGTTCGTTCATTAAGACCTACTTAGTGACAAGGTCGATTGACGTTTTGACTGACTTCTTGTTTGTTCCCTACGGGTACGTCTTGAGCTGAGCCGTATTTCTAATGACGTTCGTCTCCTATGGAGACAGCGACCACGGTGTCCCAGCAAATCGATGGGCTGTACTCATGAAACGATGGTTTAGTTTGGATCATGTGTATTAATGAAATGCATTGAGCACCAAATTAAAATTCGTTCGTTTTAAGGTTTGCTCACTAAATGTGAACATCAGATAGTCTAGATCTGCTGACGCAAAATTGGATATATGAAAATTCTGATGAGGGTTCGAGCGAACCGAAATTGATCGTGGAATATGTATATAGTGTAAATAAACGTCTACATCATGAAGATGTTAGCAACTTTCATTGCGTATATATGGTTGTAACGCTCTATGAAAATTCGTTCCTATTATGATTATAATGAGATTATAATACTGTCAAACGACTGATTATTTCGAGATAACATGTTAAAAAAATGTGTCAAACATTATATTACACGGATTACCTGTCCCACTTACACATTTTTAAGTTTACGTACCTGAATTAAACCAATCAGCTCGCGGTTTCATTTTGAAATCAATGCCTGGTTTCACCATACCAGTTGAATGGTATTATTTTACATTTGAAATATAATACTAGTAGTTCTTCTTAACTTGAGAATTTGGTGTGTTGAAAATATTTCAGTCTATGTTGCTTACTTAATGTGGTTCGGGGGCTTAGATTAACCCGTTGTGGTCAAAAAGCTGATTTGCAAGTTAAAAATGAATAAATGGCTTGACGTTCATTTCGAGTGCGTAACCTTTATCAGTGTTGTGTGACATTGCTTTTCGACAACGCGGCCACTAAATAACGACGAGAATGGTACTTCATCTTAAGTTATTTTCCAGAAATCAACTGCCATATATTATTCCGAACATAACTCTTGAGCCTAATACTTGCAGGGCAGAAAAAACCTCACACAGGGCATCATTCCATGGAATATTTGACAGGTCATGACCATGATAATTTCAGGGTTTGGGGTCTGACGTTTTTTGGGTCGTTTTGTTTTTGGCTCACCGTAAGGGGAGTCTATACGATAGCGCTGTGTCCGTCGTCGTCGTCGTCGTCGTCGTCGTCGTCGTATCCTAACAGTGGCACGTTTCTTAACTGCTAGGGCTATGAACTTGAAACTTTGTACACAGAATGCCCTAGGTCAGCTGACCTCTGACACTGATTTTCGGTCCGATCTGATTCTCTGTTTGGCCACCAGGGGGCCAAATGTCGATATCTAAAAAGTGTGATATCTCGCTTATTAGTGACTTGTTTTCGATAAAACTTTTGTTGTAGGTACTCATAGCAAATATACATTTTATATTATACGGGTTTTTAATTTGACCTTGTTTTCAAGGTCACAGAGGTCATATGGCGTAAATTGGCCATTAGAGTGTAAACTATGGCACGTTTCTTAACCACTAAAGCTATGAACTTGAAACTTGGTACATATAACCCCCTATATCACATAGCCTCTGGTGCTGAATTTTGGTTTGATCTGATTCTCCACTTTGCCACCAGGGGGCCAAAAGTGGATATCTAAAAAGTGTGATATCTCGCTTATAAGTGACTTGTTTTCGATAAAATTTTTATGGTAGGTACTCTTAGGAAGAATACATCACATATCTTACGGGTTTTCAATTTGACCTACTTTTCAAGGTCACAGAGGTCATATGGCGTAAATTGGCCGTTAGAGTGTAAACTATGGCACGTTTCTTAACCACTAAAGCTATGAACTTGAAACTTGGTACATATAACCCCCTATATCACATAGCCTCTGGTGCTGAATTTCAGTTTGATCTGATTCTCAACTTTGCCACCAGGGGGCCAAAAGTGGATATCTAAAAAGTGTGATATCTCGCTTATAAGTGACTTGTTTTCGATAAAATTTTTATGGTAGGTACTCTTAGGAAGAATACATCACATGTCTTACGGGTTTTCAATTTGACCTACTTTTCAAGGTCACAGAGGTCATATGGCGTAAATTGGCCGTTAGAGTGTAAACTATGGCACGTTTCTTAACCAGTAAAGCTATGAACTTGAAACTTGGTGCATATAACCCCCTACATCAGATAACCTTTGATGCCGAATTTTGGCCTGATCTGATTCTTTATTCGGCCACCAGGGGGCCATAATGGAAAAAGGAAGAAGTGCAATATCTTGCTTATTTGAGTGAATTGTTTTCGATAAAATTTTTATGGCAGGGACTTCTAGCAAGGATACACCACATGTCCTACGATTTTTGGATTTGACCTCCTTTTCTAGGTCACAGAGGTCAAATGGCGTAAATTGGCCATTAGAGTGTAACTATGGCACGTTTCTTAACTGCTGAAGCTATGAACTTGAAAGTTGGTACATGTAACCCCCTACATCAGATAATCTCTGACACCGAATTTTGGCCTGATCTGATTCTTGATTTGGCCACCAGAGAGTCAAAACTGAAAAAGTAGGACATGCAATATCTCGCTTATTAATGACTTTTTTTCGATGAATTTTTTATTGCAGGGACTCTTAGCAATCACACGATATTGATCTTGTTGATGTCATAGACAATTATTGGTTGGATCATAAACTTATATATACTGCCCTGTCTTATTACTTGACATCAATACACATCTAAAAAAAGTCTTCATGCCTGATTGTGTTCACCATATTCACCTCTAAACTAAGCATGATCCTGCCTACTAAAAGATGTATACGGTGAGCACAATGGCCCCTGGCCGTTTCATTAATTCAACCGTCCAGTCACGTTTCCTGGCTTGGTGGGTTGACCTCTTGATTACCGCCGACCACAATACAATGTAGTCGTTTGCTATTTGACAAACCATTATACCACCGACAGCGAATTCGGTCACTATGGTATGAATCCTTATACATGTTATAAGGTAGGCATAACCTGTTATTGTTAAAGAGATCCGGTCGTGAGGCCAGCTGAACGTAGTAAAAATGACTAAATTGGTGGTTACCTCTTACATGTCTTATGCAGTCCATTGACCGGAGTCAGTAATGTAATGCAACGTTTTGCAATGTTACCGAGATGCAGTCCATTGACCGGAGTCAGTAATGTAATACAACGTTTTGCAATGTTACCGAGATGCCCAGCCAAATTAATTAACTATCTGAGGGGAACTCGAAACTGCTAAGATTTATCTGGATTTTTCCCGCCATAGGTTCTAACCGGGCCATTCAAAAACTCCCCATTTTCATAAGCGTTTCTTGAAGGTTTCCCTTATACGATAGGGCATGTTGCCGAGTGATCTCTGACTTGACCGGCAATGTGCAGATGGCGCCACTGTTTGATTTAATTGTGTGCTGAGCCAGGAAGTGCTGTGTTGCATTACGTCATTGCATGTCAACAGGGCAATTTTTTGGGGTTTTTTGTGTGTTTGGAGTTCAGGAGACTCTTTCAAGGGTCCGGAACGATAGACAGGCGTAAATGAAGGACAAACACAAAACCAATCAATCAAAATTGATGAGTGATCACTGGTTATTGCAGGAGTGTGAATTTGCATCAACACCGATCGACAAGCCTGTTAATCCCCTCTAGAAAACATATGATTTATGGGGGGTTTCACCTAAGACCTAATTATTACAACTTTTTACAATTGAAGCGAAAATCGAAAACTTTCCTTAAAAACGGCCCGGTATTGAGAGCTTTTGACAGAATAATAGTCAACATTTCAATTCCAAAACCGCGTAGGGGAAATTATCAGATTCAAGGCACATCAGAAGTATGGCAGAAACAGCTTCAATACATAATTCATGATATCAGATGACCAACATTCTGCTGATTGCAAGAATAACAGTCCCGCTAAACAGTGAAAGCAAGCAACGTATTAGTTTTTATGAGCTTTAGAAAAACTTTTTTTCAGTCTCAGTCAACACGAATATGCATCTCCGTCGAGGTTCTTCGGGGAAACGGGGAGCATATTTGTTTTGAATGAAAAAAAACCTCTTTCGAAACCTCAAAAACGTTCATTTCAAGAGTACCGACTCCAGTTGGAACAGGTTATGAAATTCACGTCGAGGCGTTTTTTAGCGCCACGGGAAAGCACGACTTTTTTTCAAAAGCGCGAAAATGATTAACTCATTTGACAATTTACTTACGGTTCACCTGTCCAATCTTATACCGTTCTATGTATTTTTCTAGCTTTGATTTAAATGCAGACAACAACACAGAAGGGACATGACTTTCATTTACTCTAAAAACGGAAGAAACCGGACTGCAAGTGAATTGCGTGGCTCAACCTATCGCACGGTGCACTTTATAAAGCCTTGATTCAGAGTAAGTAAAGTGCAAATTCAAACTACATAAGAACAATATACAAAATCAGGTGGAAAAAAATATATGCAAGAATTCAAAGTCGTATATCCAGCGAAACAGTACAGAAGTGCAAATCTACCGAATCAAATATTTTCACAACTCAACTTTGATTCCCCTATGTTATGCTCAATATTGGTGAATTTTAATAACTTTCAACTGCTCGCGCCTCATCATTGGTATCAAAAATAAAGTGCTTCTTTATGCCGCAGAATTAGATCGACAGTCATCACAGGTAAATCGATGCAGGACAGTTACGTCGCCATTCTTTTACCACATATCATTTTATCTTTATGATAGGCGATACCAATAGTATTGGACTGGAACCTGTTGAAACTGATCAGACTTCGGATCATTGTAGAGAGTCATTGCGCTTATTCCCATGCACTTATATTCAGTAGCTTTACCCACTCGGTCAAGCTTCAGGAAATGAACGAGATTGCCAGGTACAGTCGTGACAAATTTTCTTGAGAGTTGTACAGTATAGCAAATTTCGGCTTGTGCCTTTTTGGCTCACCGTAGGGGAGTCTTTACAATACCGCAGTGTCCGTCGTCCGTCGTCGTCTGTCGTCGTCCGTCGTCGTCGTATCCTGTTTCAAAAACAGTGGCACGTTTCTTAACCGCTAAGCCTATGAACTTGTAACTTTGTACACAGGACTCCCTTGGTCAGATGACCTGTGACACTAAATTTCGGTCCGATCTGATTCTTAATTTGGCCACCAGGGGGCTGAATGTAGATATCTAAAAAGTGTGATATCTCGCTTATTAATGACTTGTTTGGAATGAAATTTTTGTGGTAGGTACTCATAGCAAGGATACATCATATATCATACGGGTTTTTAATTTGATCTACTTTTCAAGGTCACAGAGGTCAAATGGCGTAAATTGGCTGTTTCAGTGTAACTATGGCACGTTTTTCAACCTCCACAGCTATGAACTTGAAATTTAGTACATATAACCCCCTATACCAGATAACCTCTGGTGCTGAATTTCGGTCTGATCTGATTCTCAACTTGGCCACCAGGGGGCTGAATGTGGATATCTAAAAAGTGTGATTATTCGCTGATTGATGACTTGTTTTCGATAAAACTTTTGTGGTAGGTACTCATAGCAAGGATACATCATATATCATATGGGTTTTTAATTTGACCTACTTGTCGAGGTCACAGAGGTCACAACGCAGACACAGATATGGCCGAAATTGCATGTTTTGTGTTTTTCGTGTTGTGGCAATCCAAAGGTTGTGAGTTCAAACCCCGGTCAGGGACGGCCAAAAATATTTTTTTATTTTATTATTTTTTATCTTTTCCCTTTTGTCTTTTCTGACTTGTATCTTACATTTTCTTGATTTTTGGCTCACCGTAGGGGAGTCTTATGTAATACCGCAGTGTCCATCGTCCGTCGTCGTCGTCCGTCGTCGTATCCTATTTAAAAAACAGTGGCACGTTTCTTAACCGCTAGGGCTATGAACTTAAAACTTTGTACACAGCACCCCCTAGGTCAGGTGACCTCTGACACTGAATTTCGGTCCAATCTGATTCTCAACTTGGCCACCAGGGGGCCAAATGTTGATATCTAAAAAGTGTGATATCTCGCTTATTAGTGACTTGTTTTCGATGAAACTTGTGTTGTAGGTACTCATAGCAAATATTCATCTTATATTATACGGGTTTTTAATTTGACCTACTTTTCAAGTTCACAGAGGTCATATGGCTTAAATTGGCCGTTAGAGTGTAAACTATGGCACGTTTCTTAACCACTAAAGCTATGAACTTGAAACTTGGTACATATAACCCCCTATATCACATAGCCTCTGGTGCTGAATTTCAGTTTGATCTGATTCTCAACTTTGCCACCAGGGGGCCAAAAGTGGATATCTAAAAAGTGTGATATCTCGCTTATATTAAGTGACTTGTTTTCGATAAAATTTTTATGGTAGGTACTCTTAGGAAGAATACATCACATGTCTTACGGGTTTTCAATTTGACCTACTTTTCAAGGTCGCAGAGGTCATATGGCGTAAATTGGCCGTTGGAGTGTAAACTATGGCACGTTTCTTAACCAGTAAAGCTATGAACTTGAAACTTGGTGCATATAACCCCCTACATCAGATAACCTTTGATGCCGAATTTTGGCCTGATCTGATTCTTTATTCGGCCACCAGGGGGCCATAATGGAAAAAGGAAGAAGTGCAATATCTTGCTTATTTGAGTGAATTGTTTTCGATAAAATTTTTATGGCAGGGACTTCTAGCAAGGATACACCACATGTCCTACGATTTTTGGATTTGACCTCCTTTTCTAGGTCACAGAGGTCAAATGGCGTAAATTGGCCATTAGAGTGTAACTATGGCACGTTTCTTAACTGCTGAAGCTATGGACTTGAAAGTTGGTACATGTAACCCCCTACATCAGATAATCTCTGACATCGAATTTTGGCCTCATCTGATTCTTGATTTGGCCACCAGGGGGTCAAAACTGAAAAAGTAGGACGTGCAATATCTTGCTTATTAATGACTTTTTTTCGATGAATTTTTTATTGCAGGGACTCTTAGCAATCACACGATATTGATCTTGTTGATGTCATAGACAATTATTGGTTGGATCATAAACTTATATATACTGCCCTGTCTTATTACTTGACATCAATACACATCTAAAAAAAGTCTTCATGCCTGATTGTGTTCACCTGATTCACCTCTAAACTAAGCATGATCCTGCCTACTAAAAGATGTATACGGTGAGCACAATGGCCCCTGGCCGTTTCATTTTAGTTTAAGACATAACTTTTAAAGGCAAGAGTCATAAGATGCATGTTAAGGACATACACAGTCATATACTGTCAAGAATCAATTATTGATATCATCTATATCTAAGCATGTGGCCGATGCTGAATACGCATAAGTTAATTACTAACCCGGAGAGTCGGGGACGTTTTTTTGGCCACACCAGATGTATCACGTGCCAGAAGATTTCTACAGGAAACTATCTCGTTGACTAAGTTACGGTAGTACTTCATGTATTTGTGTTACCCTGCAACCATTGCTAGTGTAGCCAGCACATCCATATTCCTTCAGTATTCATCATTGCTTTGCCAAAGGATCAACGGAGTTATTAGGGTAGTATTACCAAGCTGCAAGCTGCCCAGTCACCTCCTAACACACATGCAGCAAAAGTCATCAAATTTCACACAGAATTGCAGAAAAAAAATTATGATTGAAACATCACGCTTTTAATTTTTGATTTTAATCTCGACAGGACCTGTTTGAGCCCTCGGTGCAGAAATCACCTCAGTGCGGTTCTCGCTCTCTGGATTTTTGTCCGCTGATAATAGACGTCATCATTTCGGCACTCGTCTACCCACGACGACGACACTGGCAATGACAGTCGAACTATCGGGCGGACGACGGCTTGCACTCGTGGGGCGGGAAAAGTTCCGTCGCCAGGAGTTTTGTTACTCAGATAACGCTACTTTTCCTAATTTCATTTTCAAAAATAATAGTTTGCTAACGAAGCAGGGGAAGCACAGGCATATAGATGAGATAATATATCTCGTCTTTTTAATGATGGCATTCCAGCGCAATGTCAATAAAATGATGTTTTAATGATCAACTGTACGTCATCTCCATCACTTAAAAAACATGACTGTCATACCACCCGTGAAAATATTCTATCTCCGATTAAATAATGCCTTTTCAGGTGAGCAGTTCCATACTCATTTAGTTGTTCTAGCCTTCATTACCTTGACAAAGGTCATGGGCGGTTGTGGTACCGGCCTTCCGTCACGATGATGATCGATCGACTGTTATCAAAAGATAACCATGGGATATTTCATCATCAAGAATGTTATTAATCGGGATTGCTTACCTTCTGCCTCTGAAAGTAAAGTAAAGATGCAGAGATATAACGAGTGTAAACACCATAATAGAAAAAAAATCAATGCATATCGATATCAATGTCCTGATTTGCAATACTTTGCCAACATTCCATTACCATACGCTAACACTATCAAACATAAAAGAACTAGTCGATCTTTAAGGAGAAGTAGCTGCAACCCATTCAAACAATTCAGTGACAATTTTGCACCCATTTAGACATTGATATTTTCTCTGAGTGTATGCAGTTTGAAGAGTCAGGCCAATGCTATCTATCCGTGGTGATAAAAATGCATATTATTAAAGGTGTAATTCCGGTACGACTATTTACTAAGACTGCAAATATAACTAACTCGATATAAACGAATATTGGAAGTTTTGTATAAAATAATTGGGGATAAACTAGTGTCAGCAATAGTTTATTAGGTCTACTAACTAGATGAGTATCCTGATTTAGGGTTAAGTACATGTACTATAAAAAAACACATTCGCATTCTTCATAGAAGTCAGAAAGAACTGAGAAGTAGGCAAAAAAATAATGAAGGGATAGTCTAACATAAAGGTAAGTTGAAAAGAATACTATGTATAGAACAACCAAGCGGTGTAATTATTATTCGCTCCCGAATGACAGTAGATCAGACCACTCATCAGGTGACGGTATAGAGTCAAGTTTTAGATATACGCAGTAGCTCTACCACCTCGATGTTGGACATTACGGTAGTTTAATAAGGGTTTCATAGTAGTGATGCGGAAAAGTGCCATTGAAGCTTGCTTTCAACACGGGAAGTTTCAGTCGCTGTTGTATCTAGAGCAATGTCGGGCGCAGAAATCGAAAAGGAGCTGATGGCGGTCGTCTTTACCTCTTCCATGTTTCACAATTATATTTATGGAAAGGAAGACGTAATAATAGAAACGGACCACATGCCGTTGTGGTAGCTATTACAAGAAAACACACTGGCCGCAGCACAGGGGAGGCTGCAACGCTTACTCCTTGGATAAAAGATATATCAGTTTGATATGGTATCAAAAAAAGGAAAGGCACTGCAAATGGCCAACACTCTTTAACGCGCTGCTTCTCAAACCAGCAGATGTAAACCTAGATCAGCGATCAAGTGACTGTGATGACCTCACAGTTTTTTAGTCCAATTAGCGACAACAAACTTGAGGAACTAATGCAAGCTACTACTGATGATCGCATTCTACAGAAGTTGAGTACGTGGCGGGATGGTTCGACCATGTCGGGGAAATCGCACTGAAGGTAACACGGTAGGGCATCTTTCCGTACGCTCAGAATGAGGTTGCTAAAACTCTAAGTTATAACTAACAAGAAGTAACAAACATCCTGAGCGGGACGCGAACTGGGAGCCTTCGGATTGATAGTCCATCGCTCCACTGTAAATAGCGGGGAGCAGCTGCCGGCCATGGACATTGTCTGCATGATATTCACCAATTCTTTATATATAATATATGTAGTGCTACCCCTAACCAAAACCCAAGTCCTAACCCCCCCCCCCCCCCCCCCCCCCGAGCCAGGCGGGGGGGATATTACTCAAGGAGGCATTAGAAACCTTATAAACCTGTAACCACCCGCAAGGTACTAGTAGAGCCATCTACAGGACATCTGTGTAACTAAAAGTTATTATATAGGTCATTATATAGGTCACCTCATCCTGAACGTTCGGAAAGATGTTTAACCGTCCACCTTACCGTACGTTTCGTTTCGCGATGAACTACTTGTCGATAATGGCATTGTTTTCAGAGGACAGAAAAAAATGGTTGCCATCAAACTTCAACAGGACTGCATGAAGCAAGCACACGGTGGCCATATTGGCTGCGACGCCACAAACCGCCGTGCTCGTGACATTCTATCCTGGATGTCAATGAACAATGATATCTAAACAATGGTTAAATTATGCAGTCTGTGCCTTGGGTACGTCTGAGACGTAAGCTGCTGCGACAGTCGGGCAGAGACAACTCTGAACTTTCTGCTGCTCACAAAGAAACAACTGCGCTTCGCTCAAGGGTCGGTGCAGTCGAACGCGACATCACCACAATGAAACTGTCATCCGAGACGTATGCTGCTGCTGCCACAGCCTCTAAAACTTCATCACCGCAGCATGAGTCGATTCCTCCTGGCGAACCACCAAGGAACTTTGAGACAATTATCATCAGGAGTACTAGTAATACGAGCTCACGGTCCGAAACGCATTAGCATTCTCAGAATGTCCCACTTTTTTTCTGGAGCTTGTGGATTCGTTGGTGTGGTACACTAACCAAGTCGGAGGAGAGCACCTCTTTTCGTTGGATTTAGATATCTTGCCCCGCACAACTTCCGAATCAATCGTTAAATTCCTTACGGACCATGCGATCATGGCACGTACTGTTCGACTGATCAAAAGCAAATTCAAGGGAGCTCAATCGGCAAAAAAGTATCGTGGACTTCGAGGATAAAGATACACTTCTCGAGTATACTCCTGGCCTGAGGGCGTGCTATGTCGCGAATGGATTGATTAGTTTCTTCGTTAAATAATGATGTCAACGACCTTTTGTATAGGAAAAGGATTCCGCATTCCCTGCTGGAACGCACGCGGTGTGATGGTTGGCGTTCCCTACGTTGATAATCTCTTGTGCGCAAGTTAAATCGACCTCATCGGTATTTGGCAACACTGGTTATATCCAGACTCGCTTTACCTTCTGCAGTCTATTAGCGATGATTACGTTTCATTTGGTGTCGCCACGAATGAACTTCTTATAAGTGACAACGGATGGATCGGAACTTTTTTCATGTGGAAAATATGCCTCGCAGCTATCATCCGCGTGCTTGATCTGAACAGCGATCGTGTTGTAGGAGTGAGCCTTATCCTTGCTTCGCAGAGGCCTGTGTTTTTCTTTATTGCATACTTGCCAAGCTCTTACTATCCTGCAAGCATCTTCGTGGAGTACGTGGATTATATTTTCAAAATTTGCGAATTTTACGGCTCCACCGGTTAAATAGCGAACATGGGATCTAATAAATGCGCAAATTAGTCGTGAAAGAACCCCCAGCGTGACATCCTGTCAAAGAGCTAGGTGTCTTGAGTCCTTTTTATCGCTGAAAAGAACGAATCGGTTTCCTATCCCCGTTAGTAACTCGTGTTCGGACACCACCCCAAATGAAGTGGACTTTCTTTCCGACAATACAACCCGCCGCTATGAGCAAAGCTGCCGAACTGACCATTCCACAAAGGAACTCCCGTAAACGACACCGTCCTCACTGGAATGACAATCTTAAATCTCTCCACGAAAACATGCGCCTCGTAGGCACGAGTGGCTAAAAGCTGGTAAATCGAGTGAACCGAACTCAACCAAATGTGTAGAGTATAAGCGGCACAGGCGCATATTTCGTGCAGATCTTAGAAATTTAATGAAGAAATGTTGAGAATGAATTTTACAACAGTCTGAGCTCTGCTTTTAAATTCTGGAAACTGGTGAAAAGGCATCGGCGTCCTCCACCATCGGCACTGAGCTTTGATTATACAATTTACCATAGCTCTGCTGATTTTTGCAACAAGTGGGCAGAGTACTTCGAAAATATCTTTATAGACTAGACAATTGTGTAGAAGCTGAATCTCACTTTGTCAGATTCGGTACATCACACCGGTCTAAATAATTCAAGGACTTCGTAGTGCTTCGAACTTTAAACACTACGAGCAGCCCTTACTTCCATTCTAGCAATGGCCAGGCGGAGCTGTTCAAAGCGTCTGTTAAGGACATCTCACAGGGATCATAGTGAATTTTACATGAACTTGCATTGTTAAATTGGCGGAATACTGCTATGGCTCTCATGATCAAGCGCAACGAAATTTGTCTCGGTGCACGTGACGCGCTCAACGCTTCCCACAGCTGAAGGCCCTGCTTGAACCCCATATAAATAGTCCAAAAATCGTCCAAAAATGCCGATCTGAACTCCGTCGAAATTTAACGATATCCGTGAACAAATCATCCAAACTTTTGACACATTTGGTCCAAAGTAATAATGTTCGCATTCCGACCGATAAAGGATATGATATGGGTGAGATATTCACAAGGAGAGCGGACCAATCCAGATCTAATCATGTCCAAGCCAAACCAGGAGGATTCCAATAACAGAAGAACCGCAACCATCTCTTCAAAAAAGTGGCAAGTTATAGTTACAATAACGATAGCAATTCTCCGCAGGGTCACGCAGTCATCTGTGCCACTATAAACTGCACCAGCTCCTCAGACTGACGCAGGACATCCTCCAATTACCTCACAGACTTCCAGACAGACTTCTTGCAATATGTCAACTTGAAAGTCGAGAAAGAAAGGGACACCCGGAATATTCTGTTACAAAAGAACAATTGGAGCATCTTCTGGGTATTGGCTTTACTCTGGCTTCAATTGCCAGGAGAAAGTTGCTCGGAATGTGAAGTCGCCAGACAGTCGACCGCCACATGAACCATTTTCAAGTTCAAACACGTCGCCAGAAGTTGAGTGAATTAAGCAGAGAGGAACTGGTGAAGAATCGGTGCGACGAATAAACCATGAAACGGGCGAGGGCAGTTGTACTCACCGTATAGATATTTGGTGGTAAGGAATGCATCCTGGAAACATGCTACATGTATAGTATATAGGTCAAACCAAAGTCGTGATGTATCACTGCTTGGAATATGCATCCTTGCTAGGAGAACCTACCATAATTTTTTTATTGAAAACGAGTCACTCATAATATAAGAGAGATATCACACTTTTTAGGTTTCCACTTCTGGCCCCCTGGTGGCCAAGTCAAGAATCAGATCGGACCGAAATTCACTATCAGGATATGCAGGACAGACAGTCCGTGCGGTAGCTTTGGGGATAGCCAGCTGTTCATAACAATTCAATGAACCTCGGTTTTATGAATGTCTCATTGCAGGACTAATCATAATCAGTTGCCTGCAACGGGTGGCCAATGCATTAACTCTTTCATCTTTCTTCCAGGTCCAGGCCTTTTAATCAAGCCAGACCCCCCCCCCCCCCATAGACTGCATCCAGATAGTTTTGGCAGGCGTTATAACTTTCAGGTCTCTGTGAACCAACCTCGTCTTGAAATTAACAATCACAAAATGGAACTTAATTCATACATTATGCATTGTGCATCGTGCGCAATGTATATACGCATAAACTGTCAAGTGTTGCAGTAAACTGCAGGCAAAAATCTGGCAAAATATTTCTGGGTTACACTTACAGTAGCTAGCCAGTAGGTAGCTTAAGAATTAAATTTAGAATATAAAAAGTCCCCTGCAAATTTATCTTGTTGCAATTGAGTCAGGCCCTTTTGTATGTGTATTGTATCCCATGATTCAATTTGAGGTATTTATCCCCGGCATAAATGATAAATTTCCATTACATGGTAGGATAGAAGGGAGCAGCACTCTTCTTATGTTTCGGCAATGCTGTTTATGTCCCTTCAATTCAACATAAATTGTTGTCATTTTTTACTTTTCACAGGTGACGATTGGTGATCAATAGTGCAATTGATGGTTTTTTCACGGTGTCTGGTTCCGTTCATAAGGGTTTTGCCTGAAAACACAGCCCGAACGTGTCTGCGAGTATTCATCAATGGAATCAGAGGTATGGACAGCCCAGTCACATTCGTATCGATGGTGGTGGAGAATATGTCCATGCTACAGAATTCCAAAATCGAAAGATGGGTGCAAACAGAGGCAGTGTGTTGATTGGTGCCTCTGTCCATAACCAACGAGTGGAAAGACTTTGGAGGGATGTTTTTACCAAAGTAATTAACATATTTTACAAACTGTTTTACTACATGGATGAACATGAAATTCTTAATGTCACAAATGAAACTCATGTTTTGTCTACATTACACTTTCATTCCTATCATTGATAATGAACTACGACGTTGGATTAATGCCAACAATAATCACCGTATCAGAACTGAACACAATCGACCCCTTTACAGCTTTGGTTCGGAGGTATAATTATCCAGCGCATTGAGAATTTTAATCAACCGCTATACAAAATATTTTACATCCCAATGTTGATGGTGATGAGGGGGATGATGCCTGGTTTGAACAGCATGGGGTTGATTGGGATCATTCTGATCCAGAAAACATCAGAAGAATTACAATCACTAGAAATCCTATAAATGAAGAAGAGTCTTCGGAGTTACTGGAAAACTTTCCTTCAGAAGTGCTCTTATCCTATTCAGATTCTCATGGAATGGACATTTATGGTAGAGTTCTCCACTTTGTGATGACAGTATTAGAAATGGAGTAAGATCTAAAAGTGAAAAGTAAGAAGTTGCTTCGTTTCAATAAAAACACCCATTCTTCACCCAAAAGGTCATTTTTAGCTCACCTCTTAGCAGAGGTGAGCATATCTTATACCGTGGCGTCCGTCGTCCGTCGTCGTCGTCGTCGTCGTCGTCGTCGTCGTCGTCCGTCGTCCGTTAGCAGGGCACGTTTCGTAACTGTTAGAGCTATTGAGTTGAAACTTGGTACACATGTACCCTTATGTAATGACACCTTGGAGACCAAGTTTCGGTCCAATTCGTTTCATGGTTTGGCCACCAGGGGGCCAAACGTTAAAAGTGAAAATATGCAATATCTCCCTTAATAGTAGTCGGGAAATTTTGAAAAAAATATGGTAGGTACTTCTAGCAAAGGTGCATCATATATCCTCCGGGTTTTTGATTTGACCTCCTTTTCAAGGTCACAGAGGTCAAATGGTGTAAATTGGCCGTTAGGATGTAACGATGGCACGTTTCTAAACTGCAATGACTATTGATACCAAATTTGGTACACATTTACCCCTTAGTCAGGTGATCTCAGGGACCGAAGTTTGGTCCAATATGATTCACCACTTGACCACCAGGGGGCAAAATCCAAAAACCTTAAAAATGTGATTATTCCCTAACTTCTTGCCCGATTGCCACCAATTTGATATCATGGGTACATCTAACCACCATACAGTATATGTCACACAGGTTTTTAATTTGACCTTCTTGTCAAGGTCACAGAGGTCAAATGGCGTAAATTCGCCGTCAGGCCGTAACTATGGCACGTTTCTTAACTGCAATGACTATTGATCACAAATTAAGTACACATGTACCCCTTGGTCAGGTGATCTCAGGTACCGAAGTTTGGTGCGATCTGATTTGCCGTTTGGCCTCCAGGGAGGGGGCCAAATCCTAAATTCTTCAAAATGCCATTATTCCTAGTAATGACTTGCCCGATTGGCACCAATTTTATATCATAGGTACATCTAATTCTAACAACCATTCAATGTGTCACCCGGGTCTTCTTTGATTTGACCTACTTTTCAAGGTCACAGAGGTCGAATGTACTGTAAATTGGCCATTTTGGGGAAATTGTAATTGCTTGGACCTACATCAAACCTAACACTACATGACACAATACCATGCTCTTTATCCATCTTTCCTCCACATGAGGTGAGCACAATGGCCCTGGCCATTTCATTTAATTGAAATATTAGATAAATTGATTCAATCTACACTCCAGGTCTTTCCGAGGACACAGATTCCGTCATCGCAATAGTTTACGTTGATGTCAATGAGTATCCTCACGACTCCAATTTGACCATTTCCATCCTGCTTGATGTGCTGCTAATGCACCACCGCATCTTTAAACCCAAACTCCATCTACAAATGGACAATTGTTGGAGGGAGAACAAGAATCGCTACATTCTTTCATTCTTGTTCTTCCTTGTGCATATAGATGTTTTTGAAGAGGTAAGCTTCCTCATGTGGATACCGAAAAGACACATCAGTTCATTCAATACTATCTTTTTTTGCCCTATGTGATGACCAGAGGACAAGGAACTCAATGGACATAGGGACATGCCTAGTAATAGTATCAGTTCTAATTACAACATACTATTTCCGACCTACAAACGGTAGTTAATTTCGAGCGAAAAATTATTTAATATAAAAGCAAAAGGTGTGCATTGCATTTTTAATGTGGAAAAGTAAAACTGTTCTCTTATAAATACTTGTTTTCAGGTATCTCTGAACTTCTTACCAGTTGGTCATGCGCATGAGGATGTTGATCAGATGTTCAGGTAAAGAGATCGTTTCCTGGCAAAAGACCATTCACTCATTGTTGAAAATGTGTTCCTACATGTCCTATGTCAAATGTCGGAGGACGTCACATTCAGCGATGTGTACATTACCATGCAAATACATCATGGTAAAACATTATGGTCTTAGTTAAATGGGTAAAATATTCAAAACATGTGGATCATATCTACACCAATCCTGGTAAAATTGTTATTAGTTGCAATGTCTTCTTGCAGATGTATCAATACAGCCATTTCTTCCTGCGGCAATATCAATACTCTGGATGGTAAGTTCGACTTGATGTTTCACTGATTTTAGAATTGAGGAATTGGTTGTCCTATCAAGATCGCTCGGGTCGACCAAAAATGCAGACCAAAACCAGAGGCATAGAGATTGTAGTGCCCAAAAGTAATTGGGAAACAGTCCGCAGTTGTTTATTTCTCTTGCTAACTAATTGTGGCAACGCTCCTCAAACATTTAGACTGGGGAAACAAGATGGCGGACACATTTTTTCTACTTCCTTGGTTGCGATACCAAGAACCACTAAAATCAAAATGAGGCGTAAGGCATTTTCCATTAGAAACATCGATATCCTGTGACCAAGGCCTTTTAGAATATTGAGTCAAGAGCGGGCGACATTATTTGGGCAATTTGTTCTGACACGATTGAGGATGCAAACTGACATATTATGGTATTTGCTTACATTGGCATAATGAAGTCACTTAGTCTTAGGTTTCCTCTTAACATTATGGTTTCAGAATTCATGGATGGACTAACGGACAAAGACACATTCTCGCCTAAGATTGAAGTACATAATGTACAAAGTGTGTTCAACTGGCGTGACCACATAATTCCATTCTTGCCTGTCAACTTCAGTGGCCAATCCAAGCCACACCAGTTCCAATTCAGGAAAGTAGATGGGCAGGCAAGGATGCGCTATCGCCTGTGGGCTGATGACCCGTGGAGCCCTGAGGGACCAGGCATGACATGCCTTGAGGTAAAGATATACATGTAAATTTGTCATTGGTGATTAACTGACTACGCAAACGACACGTACTACTACTACTTTTTAGCTAAGCCGAGACCAAGACACTTCAAACGTGAGATGCCTTTTCGCGCGATTCTACTCAAGTGTTTAAATTACTTTGCCCATTGGTATATTGCCCTGATAAAGACATACCGTCAACAAAATGGAGGTTGAAAGAGACCTGCCGGTACTTTCCATGTTTATATTTCAGCCGAGTCCAGGCCCTTGGAGGTCCAGGGTTCGATTCCATTAGTACTTCTCTCTCTAAGGACACCCTTGGGCTGACCACAGTCAACTGCTGTCCTTTGTTTGAGAAATGATACTGAATACAGAGGTCTTCTTCTTCTTCTTCTGCGTTCTCTCTTTGGCACTTGGAGGGGTCATTCTCCTAGGAGCAATCCTCCTCCAAGGCGGGATGAGCGTATCTTGCGCTGCCACTGCGGTTATGCGCCAATTGGGTTTATTGGCCTAGTGGTCAGATTTTGGCGTGGCCAGGGATATACTTCCGTGCCGAGAGAGATAGAGTCCACGTAAGCTACTCATGTTCCTCACTTAGCTTGCCCCGGCATAGACACCAGATACCAAGGAACCTCAGTTTAAAGTCTCATTCGAAGGACTGTGAAGAGCCAGGAATTTTAGTTCCTGAAAGCCAGGCTGGTTCATCCAGAAATAAGAACCTTGGTTCTCCCTGGGATCAAACCCGGGCCCTATTGCATGGTGGCCAGCAGTGTTGACCACTAGGCCATGAGGCTCCTCACATACAGAGGTCAAATTGAATGGAAAGGACCAATTTGGGACCAAAGGCAGTGTCCTTAAATAGAGAAGGTGTCCTCAGTATAGCAGAGAGGTGTCGGCTCATAAAGGGAAGAGCCACTGTGTACCTGAATAGATAGGTTAAATTACTGTTTACTTTAACTTGACATATTATATAACATTGTTTTTTTAGGATCTAGTGCTTTCTGAGGATGGAAAAATCATCTCTTGCAATGTGGGCAGTATTAGAAGAGACGATTGAACTCAGATTTCATTTGAATTTAACTTGCCTAATCTCTGTTTTGAAATTTCAGGCTTCCCAGATATAGCTGACGAACAAGCAGTGGTTGAACCCAGCACCGAGCGAATGGAGCTGGACGAGGTCCGCAAAGGCGTCAAGGCTCTCGGGCCAAGACTGGTGTCCCGAGATCACCAGTGGTGGGACCGCTACTTCCTAGCACTGGAAAATCCTAACGTAAGCTAAAAATATTGTCACTGTGGTAAAGCTTTTAACTTGCTCGATCACAGTGCTATCATTTTAAATGGATTTTAAATAAACCTGAGGTAACTGCATCATAAGCAGGCTGTTAGTTGTGCATGTACTTGATAACAATGCTTTCCAATATCAAAATTCGAAAGTGTCTAGACTAAAAGGAAAAGGAAAAATTTGCTTAACATTAAACAACCCCAAGCCTTTATAAAGACTGGTCGTATCCAGTAACTTCTATTATCAAAGAAAAAGAAGCACTTTAAAAATTGAATCATACGTGTACAGTGCATTGATTTGTGGGTGAGAAGAATAGAGGAGCCACTCTCAGATTGAATGATAAAAAGGCTGTTGTCACGGCAAGCTGCAGGCTGTTGTGAATATTATGCCATGGAATTATTCGAACTGCATGATTTTGTGTACAGGACCCGGTACACAAAATGAAATAAAGAGGAGGGTTACAGGTAGGATGATTGGGTGAGTGGAGACACCAGTCATGTTTGTCAAGAAATATCACAACATTTGTGCATTCCTTCACAAAGAAGGCTTGCCGATTCCGAACCTGGTCGGGGCCTTTACTCAGCACTCATGAATGAGAGTGCTATCTAAAGGCAACTTTACTCATCGAAACAATTAATTTTTCCAAGAACTTAACAGCGCTGCCACTCGCCATTGTCGCCAAAACTAAACTCAAACCTGGTTGGCTCAAATCTGATGCAACTTGGCTCAAACTTTTCAAATGCTTTTACTGTTGAGTCAAACATCAAAGTCAGAAAAAATCCTGGTAAATTACCCATTTGGCTAAACTTGTCAAAAATGCAGAGCTGCCCCAGAAATTACATGTACGGTGGTGATCTATGACAAGTTTGAAATAACAAAGATGAACCTGCTACCACTGTACCATGACAAAGATTTCACAACATCATCAACCAAACTTTTCTCCAACACAACTGCTTTTTCCCAGACAAGATAATCACTTAAGTGGAATTTGGTATTGCACTTGCAGGTCAATGACAAGGAATGGCCGCTGCCCAAAATCAGCCAAACGATCGGCTTTTGGAAAATTGATGAAGATATGACAGACGTACCGCAGCATCTGTTGGAGATCAGATCCGGCCTCACACAACAATGCCCAGCGGTAAGTGAATTTTTTGAATGAACAAAATACACAAAAGACAGCAAAAACTTAAAAACAAGGCTTATCTTATTCCAGCTGCAGGGTTGAATCTTTGGGCTAATAGCGCTTATTCGAATGAGCCCCTCTGGTCTGAAGTTAAATTCATCAGCTTCAATCATTTTGTTCGAGTTGGTTGCAATAGTGAGATTTTGCTATCCTATTCCACTGCAAGGTGGGGAATTCCTCATCATCTCTGCGTAATTCATGCAAGATAAACAGACTACTATTTCGATGTCCTTATACCCTTGTCACATGCTGTAAACTGGGTAATGCTCACCACTGCTGGATTTATTAATGATTCTTGATAATCAATTTCTACTGTAGTTTATAATGAATTTATTCACAGTTTATTTGTTTAAGGTGATCATTGGTAATCAAGGACAAATGCCGGCAATTCAAGAGGTAGATCGAACAAAAATTGAGATTGGTGATCTGGCGGCAATATACACCGTGGAAAAGGAGGGTAGACCATGGATCGCCAAGGTGATTGATATCAATGAGGACACGATCAAGATTCATTGGTTCCATGGGTCTTGGAATGGAGTTTGCCGGCCATGGTACAACAACATCAGCAAAAAGCAAGTACCACGGCTGGATGAAGTTCATGTGACGAGTGTTGTTCTGTGGGGGTTTAGATTGACAGAGAACGGTGCTTGTTTGACTAGGACTGTGGCCAGAGAGTTGAAAGACAGGTACGATCAAATAGATAGTGAGGAGACATCTTCCTCTCTTTCATAAATGACCAAACCACCCTGGCTAATAAGGGGTGGTCCATAATTTTCAACATTTTCACAAGCGTACAATACGTACGGGGGAGGGAGGGGGTCAAAACACCAATGTACACTTTCTTTAAGAAATTAATAAAATGTTGATCATCTGTATTGTACGAATCGCGGGACGCATTTAAATTTCGCGCGCTGCTCACACGGTTAGCTCTGCTTGCTTCCTATTCAACAAGACAATGGCCGCACGTGGTGACTTTGATGCGCTATTTTTGTTAATTAACAAGAGTGATACCACTATTCACAGCCGACCCAGCAATGAATATGAACAATATCTTGTTTATATTATTTTGAAAACAATGTCGACGGGCAATGACTGACCAAGTTCAAAATGCAACCAGGAAACACAACTAGAACCCCCTTGCTTGTGTATTTTGGAACGTGGGTCATTCGGCCATCAACATTTTTCATTCGGGATTGTACACTTTAGGGGGGGAGGGGGGTTGCCCAAAAGAGTACGTTTTGTGCACTTGTGAAAATGTTAAAAATTATGGACCACCCCTAAGTAAGTGCCAATGAACTAACATTGTGGTTGTTCGTACAGCGACAGAATTGTCGTACATTCGTGTATATTTCTTTCTTTCTATCAAAATGTCAAGTTGTGTTAGAATCATGGCTGGGATGGGTTAAAGTGGAATTATTCAATTCAAACCTCTTAAAGGGAACCTATCAAGAAATGCTTATAAAAATGGGGAGTTTTGAACGGCCCGGTTAAAACCTATGGCGGGAATAAGCTTCCTTGGTTAGATATTAGAAGTTTCAAGGTCCTCTAGGTAGTTGCTGATGTGAGCTGTTTATTTGGCTAACATTGCATAACATTACCTGCTCCATTCAATGAACTGCGTAAGAGGATCTCCAATTTAGTTATTCTAACTACCCATCAGCCACGCAAAAATAAAGACTTGGGTCACGACAAGATCTCTTTAAGTCTTTCAGGTCAACATGTGCTTGGCCTATGAGATGGGCCTGAATCCAGAGTGAACAGTGAAATCCATCATGTACATTTTACATTGTATACTGTGTAGGCTGTCAGAGTGTGTGTAAATAGTATATGCCATGTCTGTGTACTGTTTCTAGTTGATGTAGGGCCATTTATAGTCAGAAGTATGCCTTACATAATTTCTTTTCCATGATTATTTGACTGGTGACGGTAGCTTGACAGACCTGACCGTATTCTTGGCAGATCCCATCATCACAGAATTAAGAATGCGTTGCCATGGTAACCTGTCAATTTTTAAAAACTATAAACTCATTGCCATGCCTCCATCTTTCAATATGATCTTGAATCATCATTCACAGCTTCCAGCTGCAGGAAAGTTTTGAGTGACAAGGCTTCAAGGCCTGGACTCGAGGGATTTTATGAGCTACACTAATTAAGACGCTGCAAGTAGTTTGTCCAAAATTATCCTATCTGATCACGTTTTGCTCAGCTTGACAAGTACATAAGATTGCAGCTTTTAGTTGAGCTCTTGTCATCAATCCCTTGAGTTTCGTCCCAATAAGTGTTATTGGGCCCATGCAGTCATTCTGGGACTCATCAGCAGACCAGCAGACCACAAACTTGAGCCAACAAAACGCAAACTGTAAATATTGAATGAATGAATATCAAAAGAGAAGTGCAAAGACTATTTTTCAGTCAAAACACCTTGATTTGATTTATAACACAGAGTCAAGCATGACGTCCCTAGGTTGATGTTCGTAAAGATTTCAACAGAGCATGCAGCATGGTCAAGCAGTAAGCAAAGCAGCAACAAACAAAAAAGACAAACTTTAACTTTTTGAGGCAATGGAAAGCAGTGCATAGGCTTCAGCAACTCAATGATATGGGATGTTTTGAGATCAGCGATGGGATATCCAAGACTGGCATCACATAACAAAACCTCCAACAAAGTCTCCACCAGGTTGCTTTAGAGATTCACCACCACTACACCAGGCAGCAGAAGATCATTATGATAGTTCATTGAATTTGTTTACAGTTTCACAATGATGTGAATCTTCAACTAAAAACCTGGGATGCTTGTTGAAAGTGGTGGTTAATACTGAGACGAGCACTTTTCCGCCTTTGCATCAAATTTTAATTATTTTTTGGGGGTAAAGCTTGAGGGGGGTTTAAGATGCTGATTGATGGGTACATGAGATGTGTCTTAGCCTCTTTGTACTCATGTGGACTGCAAAGTTCAAAGTTTTGCCATCTTGGAATGCTAGTATCTTCTTCATCTTCATCTTGTTTGTTCCATTTAATTTCGGGCTAAATTACTGTTGCACATCATGAAATGCTGAAGTGTCTCTTGAAACTCTCATCATAAGTACATTGCATAAGATGTGTCTTGGCCTCTAAATTGAAATAATCTTGTTAACCTATTGCATCTATTGTTAAATGATTGTCTAAGTTGTTTACAGACAAATCACTTCCAGCTATACAGAAAAAAGTTCCTGTCCACAGCTAGCAGACATGGCTGATGGTGATTGATCATGAACATTCCATACATGTGTGAAGTTTCGTCGGGGGTACTTCTCCTTGCTCGGCATTAACTCACGCTAACATACCTTCATGTCTATAAAACTCCTTTATTCCTTCGACACAGAATCCTCACATCTCATCTAAAACCATGCCGTCTTCACCCTCCCCACTCCTACGGTGTCTCATCATGGTCCCGTCACCCGGCAGCCTCCGAAGAGACTGGTGGCGCCATCTGGCCTAAGGCCAACACACCAAGAGCTACCAGATCACCACACCATCCCCACCAAAATTGGTCGAGCCTCAGGATCGAACACTACATAGCACGGTACACAGGCAGTTACAAAACGAAATACACGGTTGTCATACAAAACAAAATACATGGTTATCAAATTTCGATACAAAAATAATAAATGATTAAATGCACTTCCGGCACGCCCTCAGCAGTCAGAATCAAGAACTGAGTATGAAAACTACCAAAATCAGCAGTCCTTTACAGTAAACTCCAGTCTCATAATATTTCACTGTACAAGTCTTTCACGTGTCCATTAGCTATGTCTCTAGTGTGACACTTCAGAATAAACAAAACATAATAAATACACAAATATCCAAAAATAAATCCGAGTAGAGAACGTCCTTCTAAACACGGTAATTGCACAAGGAAGAATATAAAACAACACTTGGGCTGGGGTCCATATGGGTCAGAGCGATCCCACCACCAATCCTTTGCAGAGCGCTAGGAAAGGGGTCCCCACTTTAATCCTGCCGGCGGATGTACTCGATCAAAAAGAGTCCAACCTCCCTCATCCCCTCCCAGCTGTAGGAAAAGAGTCAGATTCCTACAGATCCTGCCCTGAAATTATCTTAAAGTAATGAGCAGAAAGTTTGATTATGTAGGTCGACTTCCACGGAGTTCCCGCCCTTTCTTCAACCACAGGGCCTTCCTTCTGGCAATGCGATCCTGCTGGGCCAGATGGTTGACGCAACAACCAATGGACAATCTGTAGCGAGCTGGTTTTCTTAGATCGTCCCTAGGACGAAACTTGCGGCTGGTTGGTGGATCAGTTGTCACGCTTGGCGCAGAATCAGAGCTACTCTCAAGGTTACCTAGAACAGTGACCACCTCTGGTGTGCAGAGCGCTGCACCGGAGGCATTCTCGGAGTCGGAATGGCTGTCATGGTTACCTAGAGCAGTGACCACCTCTGGTGTGCAGAGCGCTGCACCAGAGGCACCAGATACAGGGGAAGTTGGTACTGAGTCAAAAACTGGCTGCAGAAGAGTTTCTCTAGTTTGTCCTGCTTTTGGGCTAGTCCCGGTGTTGCTATCTTGTTCAGCCTGTGGGTCCTCAGCACGAGAGTGAAAAACCTTGAGGTTATTGAGGTGTACTACCTTAGGACGCCGGTTACGTCCATTCACTCTACTTATCCTGTAATTCACCTCAGATATTTTTTCCAGTACCTCAAAAGGTCCCTCCCAGCGTCTGTGGAACTTTGACACTTCCTCTGGCTTCACATGATGGTTACGTAGCAACACCATATCACCCACACCAAAAGATGTCATCTTAGTCTTCAAGTCGTAGTGTGTCCTTTGCCTTCTCTGGGCCAACTTCAAATTCTCTCGAGCTCTCCTGTGGGCAGAGTCAATTCGGTCACGGAGTTTCGCGACATGAGCCGTTGTCTCGATGGAGGGTGTCTCTGGAGCACCAATTACCAGATCCAACGGAACTGTCATCTCCTCCCCAAATGTCATGCAGTATGGAGTCTCTTGAGTGGATGCTTGGATGCTGCTTCGGAAAGCCATAAGCGATGCTGGAAGGTGTTCATCCCAGTCCAATCCCTCTTGGTCAACCATGGTCATCAGCATATCCTTTAGTGTGCCATTGAAGTTTTCCACCTGCCCATTGCACTGGGGGTGGTATGCTGTGGTACGGCTCTTGTGGACATTCAGCAGCTGGCACATTTCAGCAAACACAGTGGACTCAAAGTTCCTCCCTTGATCACTGTGGAGGTTCTCTGGTGTGCCGAATCGACAAACATAGTCGTTCACCAGAACCTTAGCACAGGTGGTGGCCTTCTGATTTCTCAGAGCCCAGGCTTCTGGCCATTTTGAAAATGCATCCTGTGCCACCAAGATGTAGCGATGGCCTCTCCTGGAAGGTGGATTGATCGGCCCAACGATGTCTATATGCAACCGCTGGTTGCGGCGGCCTGCAGGGATGCTCTTAAGGGGTGCCTTGTTACGCTTACCTCCCTTGCATTTTTGACAGATTTCACAAGTTCTGACAAAGTCGACCACATTCCTTTTTAAGCCAGGGCGCCAGCAACGCTGTTTTGCCTTCCCAAGGGTCTTGGCCACTCCTAGATGGGCACCAGCAAAACCACTATGGATCTCCTCCAGCACTGGGTTAACAAAAGATGAGGGCAGTACTAGGCGAAGCCTGTCATTTTCTGGAGCCCTGCAGTACAAAATGCCCTCCTGGATCACCAGATTGGGGTGCTGGGCCCATACAGCCCTCTCCGTCCTACTGCATCCCATCATTACTTCTTCCAGTGGCTTGTCAGTTGTTTCCGACACGTGGAGGTACACTGACCTCAAATCAGGGTCATCCTTTTGCGCTTGCTGGATTTCTTCCCGGTTCCACATGAATTCGGGTGTCTTCAGTCCGGTGGCTTTCCTTGGCGACTGGATTGCACTCACCTGTAAGGTTGGAGATTTGGCCTCCGTGGGACCACACGTAGGACAGTCCCCATGTCGACGCATCCTTTTGGGTCGCCTTGACAGAGCGTCTGCGTTCCCATGCTTTGTACCAGAGCGGTGTTCTATTTCATAGTCAAATTCGGCCAGCCTCTCTAACCAGCGAGCAACCTGACCGGACGGCTCCTTGAAATTTGACAGCCATTTGACAGCCATATTGTCAGTCCTCACTCGAAAGCGTTTCCCCAGCAAATAGTACCTGAAGTGCTCCGCAAATGTTACTAGTGCCAGCATTTCTCTACGCGTGGTGCAATAATTGGTTTCCCCACCTTGAAACACCTTGCTTCCGTAAGCAATCGCCTTCTCTGATCCGTCTTGCTGTTTCTGTGACAAGACTCCACCCATTGCCTGGTCGCTGGCGTCTGTGTCTAAGACAAACTCCCCTGCCTCTGGACTGAAGTCTGGGTAAGCTAATACTGGGGAAGAGATCAACTTTTCCTTTAACGTCCTGAAAGCAATCTCACATTTCTCGGACCACACGAATGGCACCTCCTTCCTTGTCAGGTTGTGAAGAGGCGCTGCTATGTGGGCAAACTCTGGCACAAACTGTTGGTAATAAGTGGCAAGTCCCATGAACGAACGAACCTCCGACACATTCGCTGGGGTAGGCCATTCAGCTACTTTGGCTATCTTGTCTTCATCGGTGCAGATTCCATCCTTCGTCACTTTGTGGCCGAGGAACTTAACAAGTGGTCGGAATAGCTTGCACTTGGATGGCTTCAGTTTGAGGTTAGCCGATTCCAAACGAGTGAAAACCTCTTCAAGACGGGACAGGTGCTGCTCGAATGTCTCAGAGTGGACGATTATGTCATCCAGGTATACTAGACAATACTCCAAGCCCCCAAGGACGATGTTCATCAGCCTAGTGAAGGTGGCCGGGGCTCCAGTGAGACCAAATGGCATAACACGCCATTCATACTGTTTAACCCCCGAAACAAACGAGGTCTTGGCCCGGTCTCCTGGCGCCATGCCCACTTGCCAGTACCCGCTTGCACAATCGAGGCAAGAGAAGAACTGAGAGCCCGATAGCTTGTTTAGAGTTTCATCTATCCTTGGCAGTGGTTGTGCAGACTTTACTGAGGTGGCATTCAATCGGCGGTAGTCTATACAAAGGCGAAATGACCCATCATGTTTCCGAGCGAGAACAATTGGGGCACTCCAAGGACTCTGTGACTCTTGAATTAAGTTCCGGTCCAGGAGCTCCTTGATGGTCTTGTCTACAAATTCTTGCTGATGAGGTGGCACTCGCCTCGGGCGCTGTTTGATGGGTTGTGCTCCTTCAGTGTCGATCGTGTGTTCGGCTATGTGCGTCTGTCCCAGATCAAAGTCACCCATTGAGAATACCTTTTGATGCCTTCTGACAAGATCTATCACTGCCTCTGTCTGTTGTCCTGAAAGGCCCAACTCAGTCACCTCTAACTTCTCTAGCAAGGCTCCTAACCTGGCCTCATCTTCCAGCGTACTTGGCTGTTCCGGTGTAGTCTCAACCTTGGTTTTACCAGCAGAACAAATATTCAGATTTTGCACCCCTTCCTTATCTACCGGTGGGGATCCATCCATCCCAGGGGACAGAATCCTCTCGGCTGACCCAACCTCTGCCACTGGATGGAACCAACCGATTGTCCTGCAGGCCCTGATAAAAATTGGCTTGTCAGTGAAATTCGCCACTCTCACCGGCATTTTCCCATAGTCGGATGACACCAGGGACCTCCCTGTTGTAAAGCCTATAGTGCCCTTTTGAGCTTCTATCAGACCTGGGGTGAGATGGCTTTCCTTCCTGCTCCTAGACAGTTTCCCGGCCAGGATCATCTCCGTTCCTGCAGGTATTCTTGTATTCCTCCCCATGATCACCCTGCATACCTTGAGGACACCCTGTTGGTTGCGTAGGGGCACCTCATTCCCAGCCACCTCAAGGGTGGCAGTTCTGTAGTCAATACTGCAACCCTGAGCTTGAAGAAAGTCACTTCCCAGTAGACACTCGTGGGCTAGGTTCTCAACGACCACAACTGGGTGGCTAAACTGCGAGGATCCAAGGCCTAATGGTACATCAGCCATCCCAAGAATCTTCAATTCTTCTCCTGTTGCAGACTTTAGGCTTGCATCTACCTCCTGGAGTGGTCGGCCTGAAGAACTTGGACATCTTCTCCAGAGGTCGCCACTCACTAGAGTAAGAGCTGCACCTGTGTCAAGGAGCATTGTGGTTGGTGTACCTTCAATTTCTCCATTTACATACAAGCTGGTGTCTTTAAATGTAATCTGACCAATAGAGAGAGGTCTCCTTTGGTTGGTACCGCCCAATGGCTGAAATTCTACTGCATCTGGGTTTAGGGTCCCTGTCGATGGTAATGGTGTTTCAGTCTTACCCAGAGCGGTGACTGACTCTGTGCTAGAGATACCCAGAGCGGTGTCTCCAGTATGCCGCCCTCCAGAAATGGTGTTGTCATCTGGGACTCTATGGATGGTCTCTTTGGAGGTCATCAGGTGATCCATAGGGACAGATACCCGTACATGCTCAGCATTTGGGGAAATGTAGCCAGAAGGTGGCAAATCTAGAGCAGTGCCATTCTCAAAGGTAGCCAGAACGTTACCTCGGAGAACCAGTGACTCATTCCCACACCAAATGCCAGCTGGAGCTTCTACTGATGTCTGAGGGTCCGTCCGCCCCGTGACGACCCCGACTTGGAGTTTTCCTGATCATTCTGGGGGCAAGACCTGGCCATATGTCCAGTGCCATGACAGTTATAGCACTCTATGGTTGGGCACTGACGGGCCTGGTGACCCCACTCCTTACAACGCCAACAGCGCATGTCCTCAGACGTCCTCTCAGAATTTGTTGTGCCGGTGGATTCCAACTTGCTTATCCTGGATTCCATCTTCTGCAGCAGGTCCAGAACCTTGCTTATGTCTGAATCTGCTTTCGGTGCAGTGGTCCCAGAGGTAGCACTTGCCACCCTGCCTTTCCCGGATGATGCACTACCATCATTCCTATCCTCACGCTGCCTGGTCCCCTGTTTGAGAAGGAGCTGTGCAGCCTCTAGCTGACGCACTTTCCTTATGGCTTCTCCCACGGATTTTGGGGAACTCATGAGAAGTTGTTGCTTAACAGGTTCTGTGGCAGTCACTCCCAACAGAAACTGGTCCTTTGCCATCTCTTGTTGTAGGGAAAACCCACTTTCTGGATAAGCATTTAGGGCCAATTCCAATAAAACGTCAGCAAATGTTTCGTAAGATTCAGAGCTTCCCTGTGTGCGTGCCCTTAATTGTAGTTTATAGTCCTCACGGGTCACATTGTGGAATCTATGCTCAAGTGCACTAGAGAACTCCTCATACGTCAAGGAAGGGGCCAAGTGCAAATTTGCTACAGCCATGTATGCTTGATGGTCAAGACGCGATAGAATTTGCTGCCTCCTCTCCGACACAGGTATTTTTGTCAGGTCAGCATAGGTGTTAAAGCGCTCAAGCCATATCCGAAAGCTCTGATTAACCATAAATGGTTTGGGGGCCTGCACTTTTGCCGAGGAATGTCGGGCCGTCCCCTCCTGTTTCAATCTGCTCTCGACTAAGGATGTAAACGAGTCCAGAAATGATGACATCAATTCTCCCTTGTCTGCACCAGCATCCAAATCTTCCCGTGTCCTCTGTCCAGCAGGGGTCACTGGTGGAAGCGGGGTACTACTGGCTCTCAAAGCGGGTGTACCAGGTGATGCCGGGGACAGGTTCAATGTACGGGGACCACTACGCTGGAAGTCCTCAAATCCCACTCTTCGGTAAGGGTTGTGACCTGGTGGTGCACATATTCCAGCAGCCCTCGGTGGTCCTCGTGGGGTGTCCATGGCCGTGACCACACCCCCCTGCACTATCGGAGTTCTACAATTCTGATCCGTCACCACATCAAAGAATTCAGCCATATTTATGAGTTTCGATAATACTTAATGAATATGCAATAAACAAGTATACTCTCCCACCACAACAAATAGCCGACCAGAATTACCGCAATAGAAACACAATATCATTAACTAATGAACAATACTATAGTGATTGGCACTACAGAGCGTGTACCACTGGTAATGCAGAACAGAGCGTTAGCACACCTAACAGGCCACCATACATTCGCACTTGTGGACTAGCCCAGTACCAGCCATGCAGTGCGCGAGACTGGCAATATAATTATACTAAAAATCCAGGCAGAAAGTTCATGAAAGCCAACCACGGCGCTACAACTCACTAATGCTTGTGTCTAGGCAATGCCTGCAGTGCTCACCCGACACAAAACTCAATTAAATATAGCACAGTAGCACACAAACGAACGGCGTAAAAACAAGAGGCCGTAATACACTGCCGCAGTATATACAACAAGCCCGCACGCAAGCGCGAGTGTCAGATAGGGCCGGCAAAGTTGGGAAATTAACTGCGATCGGGTCCAGAATTCCTGTACAGCTGTCACCAGTGTGAAGTTTCGTCGGGGGTACTTCTCCTTGCTCGGCATTAACTCACGCTAACATACCTTCATGTCTATAAAACTCCTTTATTCCTTCGACACAGAATCCTCACATCTCATCTAAAACCATGCCGTCTTCACCCTCCCCACTCCTACGGTGTCTCATCATGGTCCCGTCACCCGGCAGCCTCCGAAGAGACTGGTGGCGCCATCTGGCCTAAGGCCAACACACCAAGAGCTACCAGATCACCACACATGGATGGCTAATGGAAAATCCCCATGATAGATCCATGGATTGAACTCATGACATAGTCGTATCTAGGATTATAGATCCATGTATGGAATATGCTGTAATTTGTTTTAACAGGCCATCAAAGAAATTAGGTTAGAACCTGTAAACTATTATTATTCATTATTAATTTCAAAAGGTCTGAATACTTTTTACAAAGAATGTATAAAGACACGGTTTATACATTCTTGTACTTTGCTGCTTACATTAATTTTTATGAGACCAACTGTCCTATGACAGAACTACTATCAATGGATGGCCCATGGGCCATCAGTGGATCTACCATTGGAAATAATAGAATCTATGATGGGATGCTTATGTAAAATGTAGTTTGTGATAATAAGCAAAGACCCGTACATTGGTCAGTCAGTGATCAATCAATGCACTTTTGTCTTGTAAAATGCTGAACAGAACTAAGCCAACTTAACTCGGTATGAGGGGTTACTATCAATTCCCATTCCTATCTTTGTGTATTTAGAAAGTACCTTGTATCCAAGATTACAGTACATTAGGTCAAAGAACAGTGCCTTTGTTATATGATAAGTGACTCTGACACCACCCCCCCCCCCCCCGAGATAGATTAGGGGGCTGCGTGTGTGATCCAGTTTTCCATAGGGGAACGGGGGTTAGTCCGTGGTCAAATCTAGGGTGTCAAAGAAAAGGGCAAAAAGGGGTCCTTTTTCAGAAAGATTTCTTGTAACTCGTTAAAAGGGGTGATTTTTCATCAAAATGTGTGAAAACTTGACTTATTTGGCCTTGGCCCGGTTGTTCAAAACAAGTTTTGCCACTAATGCTGGTGTCAACTTCGTTTGGCCATACATGTATCTCCTTCAGTTAAACCTTTAGACTTAACACCAAGTTAAGTTTACGTCAGCGTTAGTGACAAAATTTGCTTTGAACAACCGGTCTCTTGTTTTCCGTTCAGTATGAAAAATCATGAAAATGAGAGAAAATATATGGGTTAAAAGGTGATTTTTTTAACCAAAAAGTACCTGAGCAAGGCGATCAAAATTCATAAGAAAAGGAGGTCATTATAGACTACTAGTACGAGCACTGTTCGACACTTAAATTGGTGGAGTGCGTGTGTGTTTGGCGGGGGGGGGGGCTCTGACATATGTGAGTATGATAAGTAATAAGTACATTCATCAATTACATAACAGTGTATATAAGGAGTACCTGGCAGAGTGATCCAATATCTGTAGCAGTAGGCATGTTACAGTATTTTGTTGTCTGTCAAGAGTTACTGGTACATACTGTGGAGACGCTATTAAGCCTGTTGAACAGTACCTGTGGAAAAAGCCTACATGACGTGTGATAGGCCTACCGGAACTTAACCGGCTTAATAGAGTAGACACAGTATATTATTTGTTAGGCAGCCGTTATATAGGAATGAACAATTCACTTATGAGGCAAACATGTACGTATCAATTTTTGAAATCTGTATCAGGCCAGCTGCATAATCAGGCCATGATACAGAAATGGAGGATGATCTGCTCCAATAAATGTTGTGCTTTCTCAGAACTACTTTTTTGGCTCACGGAGCAAGGGGATCAAAATTCATATGACGATAGTACGAGCACTGCACCCCTTAAATACGTGGAGTGCGTGTGTGTTTGGTGGGGGGGGGGGGGTGGCGCTCTGACATCTGTGAGTATGATTACGATAAAGTAATAAGTACATTCATCAATTATATGAACAGTACTTGGTTTATCGCTCTGTCACATTATCGTGTATATATCTATAAGGAGTACCTGGCAGAGTGATCCAATATCTGTAGCAGTAGGCATGTTACAGTATGTTGTTATCTGTCAAGAGTTACTGGTACATACTGTGGAGACGCTATTAAGCCTGTTGAACAGTACCTGTGGAAAAAGCCTACATGACGTGTGATAGGCCTACCGGAACTTAACCGGCTTAATAGAGTAGACACAGTATATTATTTGTTAGGCAGCCGTTATATAGGAATGAACAATTCACTTATGAGGCAAACATGTACGTATCAATTGTTGAAATCTGTATCAGGCCAGCTGCATAATCAGGCCATGATACAGAAATGGAGGATGATCTGCTCCAATAAATGTTGTGCTTTCTCAGAACTACTTTTTTGGCTCACGGAGCAAGGGGATCAAAATTCATATGACGATAGTACGAGCACTGCACCCCTTAAATACGTGGAGTGCGTGTGTGTTTGGTGGGGGGGGGGGGGGGGGGTGGCGCTCTGACATCTGTGAGTATGATTACGATAAAGTAATAAGTACATTCATCAATTATATGAACAGTACTTGGTTTATCGCTCTGTCACATTATCGTGTATATATCTATAAGGAGTACCTGGCAGAGTGATCCAATATCTGTAGCAGTAGGCATGTTACAGTATTTTGTTATCTGTCAAGAGTTACTGGTACATACTGTGGAGACGCTATTAAGCCTGTTGAACAGTACCTGTGGAAAAAGCCTACATGACGTGTGATAGGCCTACCGGAACTTAACCGGCTTAATAGAGTAGACACAGTGGGTGAGGTCACAACCAGTTTTACACCTGGTGTTGGGTGTTAGTGTTTGTATCACACCTAATCTGTACCCCTTAACACCGAGTGTTTGTTCACACCAAGGACTGAAGTGTTCCGTGTTGGTGTTAGGTGTCAGGTGTTTGGTGTATAGTAGTGGCAGACATTTTGTTTCCCACTTCAACAGCCTTTTGGAGCCGATTCCACATTTTACCCCACTGTGCATGCCTGAAAGGGGCTCCCAAGACACGGATCAAAGAGAAAGGTTGGTACTTATTAGTAACTGTCATCTTTTAAGCTGGAATTAATTCAAAAATGGGCCAAAATCAACTCATCATGACAGGGAATTCTCTCTACACAGGGCTATGTGTACACCATGTACTAGAGCACATAAGACCTATTCAGAGCCTGCGAAACTGAACACTTTTGATGAATCTAATTAAATGAAATCAGGGCCTAATGGTAGATTTCACTCAGCCTGGATGGCACATAGTGACCAGACATAGAGTAGGATTCCAGGAAACATTACGAAGATTCAAGGAACCCATGTTAGCTGTCCTTGCTTTCCTTCCCTGGCATTGCTTTCAACTGAGGATTTACAAGCTTGGTAAAACAGCCCTTCAAAACAGCAACAGAGTTTTTTACCATGGGTTCTGCATAAGTGATAATAGATGCCGGCGCTGGGGTCTGACTTTAGGGAAAAATCAGAGCCGAGCCAAGAGCCCTTAGACTCGGGCCTTGCTGGTAAAGCCTGTCACTGAGTTATGCATCTACATACATAGGTTTTCTTTGTTCAGCATTAGGTCCAGGTCCCATGTTCTGCTCAATTTTCAGCCCCATTTTTTTGTCTTGGCTATGATTATTGGGGTAGGGCGTTTCCCCCAGTGCCACTTGCATTCAAATTCAGCTGTCAAATTATTTAATCCATTATCTCCACTTTCAGAAAAATGGCAGCGAGAAGAATCACCTGGACAGCGAACAAAATAATAGAAGTACTTCAGCACATTATTGACAAAAGAAACACTTATCTCAGATTGAAAAAACAGGGAAAAGCGGCAGAGTTCTATGCACTGATAGGAGCTGAAGTTGAACATGAAGCATCTTCCATAGAGAATTTGATGAAGAACCTTGGCAGGGATTATAGGGATGTGATTAAGAAACAGGCAACTTCAGGGGAAGGGACTGATGATTTTAACCCAGAAAGAAAGCTGCGAAATTCAGTTGAACTCTTTGCCAAATATGAAGAATATTATCAGTTATATAACCCAGTTGGTGGGAGTGTTAGGCCTCTTATGGTTGTAACACCTGGTGAGATATCAACATTTCCTGGAGATGCTACTCAGGTTGGATCTGGCTCTAAGAAGAGCACAAAGTCAAAGACCCCATCTTCAGGATCACTTGCATCCCTCCATGCCCCAAGTTTCCCTAGTAGCAGCACTAGTGCCAGGAGTATCTCACCAGTAGCTAATAGCAGTACCAGGAGTGTTTCACCAACCCCAAGCGTTTCTAGTCTTTTCATGGATGTTGATGAATTTCCATCAATCTCTAATTCAGTTCCACCCACTGAGAATCCAGAATTGCCCACAGCCAAGAAAACAAAGAAAAATGATGACAAGCTCAGTGAGATGGCTCAAAATGACAGTCAAAAAGAGTATCTCAATTTGCTGAGAGACCAGAATGCAGTTCTACACACAATTGCTGAAGAACTGACTATGATGCGAATTGCATTCTTCACTGTCAATAAGCTCAGGATTTCTGAGGCTAGCAATGATCAATCTGAACCTCAGTAGTTAGCATAGCACCCTGTTACCATTGTCATCAACTAGGTTAGGCCATGGAGGTATAAATAAGAACTTATTTTATACCTCCATGGTTAGGCTGTGGGTTCAATAAGAGTCCAATTGTTTCAGGTCAGTTTTCTGTTCATTTATTTTAAAAAAATCAACTTTAAAAAATTGCCACACACAAGTTTCTGGGCAGTGTTAAGTGTTTCACAAATTGACAAGTAATTTTTTTGAAAGTTGTCAAACGACAAGCAATTTTTCAAGCAGGTTTTGCTTACTGATGTTATTTTTAAGATCATTGGAACTACAGGATAATTTTAATCAGTTTTAATTCTCAACACCAAAGGTGCAATAAGTGACAAACATCAAACGATGTAAAATTTTGGCTTTAAATATATTTTTTGCACATTTTGTTTAAACTACGAGTCCAGTTTGTTCATTAAAACAGCTTAAGTCCTTTCGGCCAAGGACTCTTAAAGGAAATTGGTGAAGCGATTGTGCAGAACGCAAATACCAATCATGCACTGAGACGGAAAAAGCGGTCCATACTTTGCTGGAAACCTGTTTTCTTTAAGTTGACTGATTCGCCATTTCAATTCAGTTGCCCCTATGGACCTTTCTACTATCTGCCTCAGTCTGGTGCACTGCAAGTTGAACTGCAATTGTTCCTGTGGCAGATTATTCCCCACAAAAGTACAAACAACCCTGGGATGAACGTTTCGATATGCTGGATCTCCTAGAATTGCAACGTCTTCTGGCAAGGTGTCCAGGTATGCCATGAATTGCCGAGACCATTCGATTGCAGTCTTGTCATGAGTAGACCCTGGTATTCCACTCACCACATGTCTAACACATCCATGTTTGTCCACAACGAGCTGGACATTCAAAGAGTCACATGATTTACCATGCCTCCCACAAAAGTACGCATCTCCAGCTCTATCCGGACGCTGGATTTTAACGATTTCACCATCGAGAAACATGATGACGCGAAGAACACGACCATCCACAGTCCTAAGTTGCTGGGCCAAGTCATCAAATTCCTGATCCTGGGGCAAAGATATGTGGTTTGGAGATGAAGAGTATAGGAACCTAGCCACTTCATGCGTGTAGGCAATGACGGTGCTCTTGGCAAGTCCTACAGAAAATCCTATTTGCCGATAAAAGCCTCCAGATGCCATCATGTGTAGGAATGTCTCAATTCTCTTTAAAGAAGATACAGGACATGCCCTTGGTCTGCCCTCACCCTGCCTCCATGCATGAAACTCGGTAGCAAGGAGCTGAATCTGTTGCTCAGCGAGCCTAACATGCTGTTCTATGGGTTCTTCAGTTTCTGCAGGCATTCTTCTTAACTTTGGTCCTCTCTGCACAGGGAGATTTTGCTGAAATTCTGCTTGAAATGCAGGGAAATGAAACATTTTGCAGAATTAACAGAAGACAAGACAGTTGGTGTAAAGTGTTGTGACCTCCAATCTTGCTTGATCCCTAGGGGTTAGTGTTAACTCAAAAGGAAAATGAATAGAGATTTTCTGATCCTAAACACCAAGCTGGGTTTGAGGTGTAACACCTTTGCCAATTTTAACACCTAACACCAACAACTGACACCTAATCCCAAAGATCACACCCAGATCAAGTGTGATCCAGAGATCACACAAAGCAGGTCACAACTGGTGTTATCTCTGGTGTTAGGTGTTAAAATCAGGTGTTAGTGTGATTCTAACACGGATTGTGACCTCACCCAGTATATTGTTTGTTAGGCAGCCGTTACATAAGAATGTACAATTCACTTATGAGGCGAACATGTATGTATTAATTGTTGAAATCTGTATCAGGCCAGCTGCATAGACAAGACAACCACTCGCGTGATATTTCAGCTGAAAAAACACACTCGTTTGGTTTTCTTATTTTATTTGACCTACTTTTCTAGGTCGCAGAGGTCAGTTTTTACCTGTGGCATTTTACAATGCCGGCACGTTTTGTAACTGCTTTAGCTACTGATCCCTAACTTGGCACAAAAGTATCACTTGGTGGCCCTGACTCATAGACCGAACTGCGATCTTTTATGGTAAACGGTTTGGCCACCAGGGGGCAAAACGTCAAAAGTTATAATTTTCACGAGATTTTTATGGCAGACACTTCTAGCAAGGGGGAATCATGTAACTAATGGGTTTCTTATTTGACCTACTTTTCAAGGTCACAGAGGTCAAAGCTAGCTAAATCACCGAATGGTAGCATGTTTTGTTTCTATTTGAGCTAGAAGGTTCTAAACCATCTAGGGACCCTCTATTCATACCCTAAATCTTGGTCTGTTAAGACAGTAAGTATGGCTGCCAGGTGGCCATCTTGTCTCTGTTTTTCTGTTTCGCGAAACGAAAGGGGGGGGGTTAAAAATGAAATTTTACAGAAAATTACTGCTGTAACTTTATTGTAAGAAAAGTCTTTTCACAAAAAAAAATGGGATTTGAAAAATGACATTAGCTAAAATTTATTCTTTTCTCTACATTGATCAAGGAAAGTCTTTTCACGAAAAAAAAAAGGTTTTTGAAAAATGAAATTATCTATAAAAAATTATCTTGTTTCTGTAGTATTAAGACTGGTCTTTTCTCAAACAAAATATTTCGGATCGGAAAAATGGAATTTAAAAAAAGTACTCCTTTTTCTTGCAATTGAGAAGTGGTCTTTTTTCAAATAAATATATCATCCCTCTAGATATTCATTGAGAAAGTCTATTCACAAAACTATGTCATTTTTACTATTCAAGGTACATGTTCTTATTCAAGTGTGTGGTTTGGCCAATGTTTTACTCATCATTTTGTAAATATATCGTACATGAAGTAAAAGCAGTTGTACAAACAGTATAAGTCCAGTAGTCTTTAATAAATTATGATCCTTCAAGAATCAAAGGTGTTTCGTCTTAATTAATTTTAACATTTTCACGACATTCGGCTAACTAGTGCACAATGCTGAAAATGATGATGGATCGCTCAGCCATATCACTTTCCATTCAACAGAGGAGGAAAATGTTCAAGAAATAGGCGTAGATTTATTTTTGACACATGGCACTAGATAATTTACTCGAAAAAAGTCATTTTGAATATTCACTGGAAGAAAAGTAACTGAAAAACAGGCATTTATTTAAGGACGAAGCAACTTCTTACTTTTCACTTTTAGATCTTATTCCATTTAGAGAACATTGATTAAATATGAGCACACTGCAATTTAGGATAGGATAGGTAGGATCCTTGATATTGAGACCGACCGGTGAAAAAGTGCGCAGTCGTTGCATCATCATGGACTCTTTGACAAGTCTGGTGTTCTAGGGGCATGGATATATCATAAAGCTAGAGTTGAACCACAGTAGAGTTTTGGAAATACTTTAATTCCTTGCGAATAAGAACCGATCCTGGCCACCAGTGAGGCCTAACTTGTCCCGCCCACGACATGTGAGTAGGCGTGCTTGATTTTACTACATGAATAGGCTTCGGGAATTGACATAAAGGGGAATTCTTTATCGATGTCGTTGACTTGTGGTCAAATCGCACCATGTTAACCCTTAGTATACCATAATGGGAAAGATGGTTACACACTGTTTCAATTTTATGCTCGGCAGGGTGACGTCGGTGAAGGAATTTTGAATGCATTTTAACCTCTAAGAAAAAAGCAAGTTTTGCGGATGCCTGCAAGAAACAAGATTTGATGTGGTCATTTAATGGCAAAATGAACACTTCTACAGGGTAGCCCAAAAAAGGCAATGGCATGAGACGGCTTCAAGAAGCCTGCAGGTCCTGTTATTCATCAGGGTCCTCGACAAGGTCTTCCTCTGGCAGGTTAAAAAATTCTAGTCCCTCATCGACGTCCCCAGCAGGTTGTTCGAGATCTTCTGCCCCAACCAGTGGAACCCCACGCCCAATACCAGCAGCATGAAATGAATTTTGCACCACCTGTTCGGGTACTTCCTGCCATGCGTCTCGGACAAGGCGTGTCACTTCTAAAATTGAAATCCTTGGACAATTTCCATCCGGCGTCGTGTGTTCCTGTTTCCACAATCTCCATAGCAGCCGAAGACGGACTTTGAAGCTGTGGATGACAGAAACATCCAAGGGCTGCGCAATGGGGGTACAACCTGGTGGAATAAACTCAATAACACCGCCATTCTCAATGATGAGAAGGGCAACTTCTTCTGTAAGATGCACACGGCAGCGATCCCATATGAGAAGGAAAGGTAGATACCCGTCTTCCTGGTCGTCCTGGTCCTGATGCATGAAGGGGATGAACACCTCTCCGAGGTAATCTAACATAACATTTGCTCTCATCCACCCCGTTGGTGATTGTGCCACGACTACATCTTCAGGCAGATTGTCTTGAAGCTCTTGCCATGCGGCTGCAGTTGGACGTCTGAAGGTGATGTGCGGGGGTAATTTTCCCCCTGCCATTGTGACTGCTAAAGTGACGGTACATCCCAGCCTAGGATTGCCCCACGAAGATTTGATATCAATCTGCGTTGCCCCTGTTCGGTTGTAGGTATAACTGCCATGGTTGTCAAAAAGGGTGAAAACCTCGTCTACATTTGCCACTTGATAATCTTCATAATGTTCATGCTGTTCATGCACGCTTTCCCTAAATGCAGCTACTAGGGCGTCAGCATTATCTGGCACCTGTCGGCTGTCCTTGGTCTTCCTTCTAAGGGAGATGCTGTACCTTTTCTTAAACCCTGATAACCAGCCATTTGATGCTGTAAAGTGAGATTTCCGTGGGTAATCGTTCAATATACGGGTCTGTTCTGCAATAGCCAATCCAACCCACCACTGTTGATACAGTTCCCTCGATGCATCTTTGATGTTGTGATGTGATATCGCCATTCCCAGGGCACGCCTCTCATCGAGCCAATCAGCTAGGTCTGCCTCCATCTCTTCGTATAGGCCTAAAAGATAACAGTTCATTTTACTCTGTCAGCAAATCACTAAATTTGTTCTTTGCCACATTCCATGCAAAAATGCATCCTTCAGTTTCCCTTCACTTTAGCTGTACCCTTAATGTTCAGGGGGCTTTGCCATGGTTCCCTAGACTTACCAGTGCCACGTTCTCTCCACGCTAATTCTGAACCCTTGGCTTTTGACGATGCTCTATGATGATGAATGTCATCCTCACTCATTAACCATTTCATCATTGTAGATTTTGGCAAACGGTTTGTGATGGCAAACGCTCCCACGGTTTCATTACCGGCATGGAAGTCAGCGAGAAGCTTTACTTTTTCGCGCAGAGTGTAGCGCCTGCGTCTTCTAGGATGTTCAGCCATAGTGCAGACAGACAATCCCAGAATTACCCTTCCTTTTATTCTCATCCTGGTCCACATAACCATTTCAGCATTTCAGTAACTAACATGTCTCATTGCATCACAGAAGAAACCACAGATTGTGTCACGCAATAACTGGTGCTAGGCGTGGTCTCGCCTATATGCACATGAATGGCAAGGGCGGCTGTCGTATGCATTATGACATTGGTGGATCTGCCCAGACAAAAATGGCCGCTGGTTCTTATTCGCAAGGTATTAAAGTATTTAGGTTGATAAGGTGCACATTTACTTTTGATTAACAGGGTATTCCGATCGACTGGTGGTCCAGGAAAATAGAAATGCATTTACCTGATGTACCAGCGATAGCAGTCCTAAGGTTAGTTGTCCCCCAAACAAAACATGGTATTGTCAACGGTTATGGTTAGGGTTAGTCGTATACTCGGAAAAATAGAACACAACGCCTTAATCTGCTGTTACAATAGAAAGCGGACTATGGTTCAAGGGGGACTTTGATCGCTTTCACACCGGTATATACCATGCTGTAGTGAAGGGCATGTTAAATGAATACAAATTTGCTGAAACTTATTAGGTATTTATAGTAGTTGTTCATTGGTCAACACAACAGCAATGTTTAAATTTAAATATAGTATGTAAATGTATTATACACAATTTGAAATGTTCAGATTCAATTACAAATTCCAAATAGTTAGCAAACATACCGGTAGGCCTTTAAGGTATAACATGTGCATTTTTTCTTTTTCTTTCGTTAAAAAGGTCTAATGGCCCATCATATCAAGACAATGCGTCTTGTCTCTAAATCTTGTTTGCCTAGTATAACTCTTGGTAGTGAAATAGATTTCTTGCTGTTGGCAGCTGGAATGAACTTGACCATCATAAACTGTTCCTCCAAATCAGGATCTCCTCTGTACCATTTGAACTATGATTGATTTGTTTCAGAGTTGTCATCTTCATACCACAGAACCTACATGAACTAACGTAAAAAACTGAACTGCTGTGATGCTGCGTATTACGTAATATATTGTTCCAAGGAGACCAGCAAGTATCCATGTCTCTCAGTCAAACGTCAACCCCTACAGTTTATGACAAGGACAAACAGAGTGGCCAGACTAAAATGCCGTTCTGCCAGAAAACAAGTTGGTAATAGCCAATAACTTTCTTGGATACAACACTGGCTTGATATATTATAGTGTTTGTGATGGAACAAGTCAGACCTGTCTTTGCAGGAGGTGTTGACCAAGAGGAGCTTCTGTGGTGTGCAACCAATTTGGAATCAAATTAATGTTTTTAAAGTCCAAGTTCTCAGTTGGTGTCAATATCTGGAGGGCTTTTCATGAATTTGATGACGGTGATTGTGATGTTTAGGCCCAATTCTTGCTCATCAAGTTAAAGTGGTCAAGTTGAAGTCTCTTTTGGCACCAGTAATGTTAAAATTGTCACTGGAAGCTACCATTATGGAGCATTTTGCCTGACTGATGCATTGTATACAACAATGTGAGACATGCAACAAATGACATGTAGAATATTGCCCTTACAGCAAAATATACTCAAAGACATAGCGCTGGCGAAATGTATACACTTGAATACCAAGATGAAACGTTGAATAAAAATAGAATAAACACTTTTATTGTTACAAACCACATTGAATTTTACAATGTAAGTGTACAAACAAGTGATATGCATATATAAATATTTTCGAAAACAAGTCACTAATATTAAAGCGCGATATTGCACTTTTTAACCTTTGTCCCCTGGTGACCAAGTTGAGAATCAGATCAAACCGAAATTCGGTGTCAGAAGTTATAATTATGATGTAGGAGGTGTTTGTACCAAATTTCAAGTTCATAGCTTTACAGGTTAAGAAACGTGGCATAGTTACACTCAAACGGCAAATTTACGCCATTTGACATCTGTTACATTAAGATTAGGTCATTTATCAAAAACCTGTATGATATGTGATGTATCCTTGCTAGGAGAACCTATTGTGGGCATTATGGATTTTAAGGTTTAGTTCTTTATCATATTTCCTATGGTCCCTTTAAGGCTGTGCAGCAGACAGGCCTGGGTCGTTAAGATAATCCTTTGTTTTCCAGATAGTGATAAGGCTTGTGTTGGCATTGTTTACTGGTTGGGGATTTCACACATTCGTTACTGGAGGGAAGTTTGTATTGTTCTAGTATCATGTGTCTTGGCCTATCGTGTAGTGATCTAAATTATGTAACGGGGCTATATTTTGGGCTGGGACTACTTGGGATGTTCACTCCTTTAGTATTGAATTCATTGTGTTCCTACTCCTCGGGGTAAGTATATAAACTGGGGTTTTTTGCTAGATTCTTCAGTGTGGCAAGCCTCGAGCTGTGCACTCAACCTCTCTTCAGATTCAATGTTAAAGCGCTGAACTCATCTATCGCTCTTGGAAAGTGTATGTTATAGCGCTGCCTTTCTTTGTGAGACAAACTTCTTAGAGTGTAGCGCTGCATTCAACCTCTCTTCCGAGTTTATGTTATAGCGCTGAACTCATCTATTGCTCTTGGAAAGTGTATGTTACAGAGCTGCACCAACCTCTGTTTTTTTTCTGCTTAGAATTGCATGTTTTAGCGCTGCCTTTCTGTGTGAGACAAACTTCTCTGGGAGTACACTTGTTCACTCATCATTTAATTAGAGTCCAAGGTTGTGGACATAGAAAATATTCTGAGAGAATGAATATCCTGTTGAGGTTTAGTCCGAGGTTTATAGTACGCAAGTCACAGTGTGACAGAAGTTTGAGGTTGTAAATATAAGTTGTGGGATGATTATGATGACGTAATACCTGCTTGTAAATAGAAGTTATGACGAGTTATGAATAAAGATAGTATATGGAGAGCAGTTGTTTCTGGTTATAAATACTAGATAGTTAAGTGTTTCCTGCCCCGTTTTAGCAGGACCTTCATATTTAATTAGTTTGAAAGTGGCAAGTCTTCTTACTGCTAGGACGACTTAGTCACACAACACTATCATCATTTTATTAAAAAACGAGTCACTTATAAGTGAGATATAATACTTTTTGCCCCCTGGTGGTCAAGTGAAGAATCATATTGTACCAAAATTCAGTGTCGAAGGTCACCTGACCTGGGAGTACAAAGTTTCAAGTCCATAGCCCTAGCTATTAAGAAACGTGCACCACTCTTTTTGAAACAGGATACAGACAACTACATTAATACCCTACCGTGAGCCAAAAACCGTACAGTACAGACAACCTTTATCCTTCATATACACATATGCAGGTAAATTATTCACCAAACTTTGTCCGATAGTTTCATACATAACATTTACATGTCAAAGTTCCATCTCAGAGTCTTCTCTCCAACTGGAACTTGCATGTACAGCCGATGAGTGATACAAAAAAGTTCCAGGTCAATGTACTCTACAATTAAAATATGATCCTTTCAAGATCCACAAGTCAGTCCCCACCAACAGAGCAACTCAAAATACATGCACAGCAATCAGGTCAGGACTGCATATCATATTCGGGCTGCACTTCAGACACATTTCCGTGAAGATTATAAGATCCCTGGGAGGAGGCAGGGGCTAATAATTATGCCAGGCTGAAGAAAGTGGTTGAGTTGTGTATGAAACGCACTACAGACAACTTTTTAGCACATAGCTCAGTGAGAATTTTGCGTGCAACAAAATTCAAGGTTATTTGTCCATGTGTCTTAGCCCAGTAGCTAATTCGGCACTTTGTTTACATTCAAGTTCTAACACAGCTATTTTAAATGGAATAACACCAAGTTCAGCCAACTTGGCATTGGTCTCCAACACTGACTGAGCAACCCCTCACCGAACGGCAGTGCACTGAAATTGACTGCATCACACTGCTTTTGACTGACACCCCCACTGCATATGACTTTTTAGGCATGCCATTTTTTCTTAATGTTAAAAAACCACTAATTTTGACTGAAAGATCACTGCAAAGCACTGCCACCTGCATATCATTATGAACGACATACAGTGGAACCTCCCTTAGCAGACACCTCTCTATTAAGGACAACCTCTCTATTAAGGACACTAGGTTTGGTCCCAAATTGGCTGTTTCCATTCCATTTGACCTCTCTAATCAGGACACCTCTCTATTAAGGACAGCACTTGTCAGTCCTGAGGGTGTCCTTAATAGAGAGGTTCTACTGTATTTCAAAAACACTGCCTATGACTGAAAGACCACTGATTTCCACTTCTCCAACTCTGATCGAAACCCGTGGCATTTTCAAAATGACTGAAAACCACTGCTTTATGACTGGTGAGATTAAGATTTGATGGCAGTGTAAAGCAGTGGTAATTGCAGTCAAAGTCAGGCTGTAGGTGCTGTAATGTATGCATGCACTGCAAGATATCTGCATGGGAGCTGCAGTCAACAGCTGATGTTCTGGGCATCAATATATACACATCAATCAGTCTGTTAGACCATTATTCTAGAGGCCGCGTGCAGTAACTTTATTTGGATGTCAATTTGATCTTCAATCCCTGACATCACTGAAAGTAGCTAAGTGCCATGTGTGGTTTCAATTGTCTAGTAACCCCATCTGACCACTGTCATTATTGCTTCAGTGACAAAGTTTGCAATGACGTAGGTCAAGGACGTAAATTAGTCATTTAAAATGGTGTTTTTTTACTGTGACACATCATCATGCAATGGCGATGTCCTCTATTTGTGCACAACTTGTAGATGACGTCATCACTGCCATATTAGATGCAAACACATCATCTAAAATAGGACAGCAAAAGTAACAGTTGGCTAGAAATTTTTGCTTTTTCGCACAATTTCTTTGGTTGCCATCAGCACCAGCACAGTGGGGGGGGGGGGTGGCGTCCCCCAAACCTCTCTCGGCATCCGTGCCTGCATGCCATTGAATAAATTATTCATATTAACAATGAAAATGACTGCTCCCTCCTGGAGGTTTTGGAAATGGCAGTCAAAATCAGTGGTGTTTCAGTGTGGATTCAGTGTGCTGTGAAACATTTAAATTAACACCGAACCCCACTGCCAGCCCTGTGCATGATGCATAGTGGGGAGTCATTTTCAGTGTCAAAAACAGTGGAAATCAGTCAGCCTAAATATTTAAATGAGCACTGCTTTTGACTGCCCTACCACTGATTTTGACTATCTTACCACTGCTTGAGACTCCCTGACCTCTCTTTTTGATTGCTGTACAACTGTATGTTTGGTAACGCGTGACTGAAAAACACTCCCTTATGACTGCTTTCCACTGATTTCAACACTGCCATATAAATGTAAGGTAATTCTATGGTGGACCTTTCAGAAAAGCCCAATTCAATTTCCCTAAAGATGACTTCCTCTACCACACAACTTTTAGCCTATTCCAGGGCAGGTTTAGACACAAGTCTAATCCCAATCTCAATAATGAACACTTCTTTGTGTTATTGCTCTTGGGAAATCCACTGATATAGCAGTAAGACAATACCTACTTATTTGTGGACCATTAAGTCAGGTAAGGGCATGGTCAAAATTGTTCCAGGAAACAAAGTCTCACTCATTATCTTTTTGTTCTACAAATTTCATGTTCATGCATAACTATTTAGTTGGCTTTACATATATACATTTCTTTCTATTGGTAGAGGCGTGTTATCATCTTGACTTTTGTCATAGCCAGAGCAGGCCTGGACCTACCGCTGGATTATTTGTATGTGTAGTATTTAGCTTACCTAAGTTAAGTTTGGGAAGCTAACATGATTGCCAAATTAGCTTGATTAATGTTATGCAATCAGTAATTAGTAGTTTTCATGTTAAATCAAATGCTGTATATCCGACATTCAGGACTGGCACTCCAACCGGGGAAGACCTATACCAGAATTGGATCCCAGTTTTGTGATTTGTGAATGTATTAACACCTGGACTTGAAAATATATCATTTAGAAGGGAGTTCCATCTTCAAGTCTTTACTGAACATTATTAAGCTAGTCCACCCTGAATTTCAAACATATTAGTAACACTGCAACCTGACAGAATCCTGACTGACATCACACTGCTTTTCGGTGAGGGACTGCACCTAGCCAGATAATATACCTCATCTATACCTCAAACAATTTGTTAAGAAGAATTTACAAAAGTGATTCTTCTGAAAATGGAATTGCTATGACACCAAGGTATTTTAAAACGCAAAATGCCTTCAAAACCTCAAATTATTGTACAATGTCCAGTGATAGACCATGTGTGAGCTAAGTATAGACTATTTGCTTATGAGAGCTACATATGGACTTGATTCGCAGCTTGATATAAATGATAGAAAACTATTAAAACATTTGACATTAACTAAATAGCTAGACTCTACATGTATTAGTGATAAACAGTGTACATGTACAGGACCAATAAACTTTGTTCCACAGCAGTGAACACATCAAATGCTAAAAAAATTATGAAGAGAATAGCCTAACATGACAATGAAGCGGCCAGGGCCGTTGTGCTCACCTGTAGACATACACTATTTTCTCACCTTGAAAAGTAGGCTTAGGTGGGTTAGGGCTAGATCAAATTGCTTTTGAGTTATAGCACTTGGATCCGTTTTGGGTGGCCATATCTGAAGCTGGAACAGGCTGAAATTGTGCCCCGGAGAAGGTCTTCTCCGGGGCACAAAATGTTCCAGGTTTTGAAGTTGCTATGTAAAACAATGACAAAACGTGCCACATTTTTTGTTTTTTTCCAACTTTGACCTCGGTGACCTTGAAAAGTAGGTCAAATCAAAAACCTGTATTATATGTGATGCACCATCACCAGATGAACCCACGATAAAAGTTTCGTCATACTAGCTAGCAGCGTTCAGGAGTTATGGCCAAAAGGTTTTCACAAAGCGCCCCCTATATGCCAGAACAATAATAAAATCGCGCCGAATTTAGGTATACAAGTTACTGTTGCCCCAAGAGACCCCACACACTAAGTTTAAAGTTTCAAGGTCCAGTGGTTTAAGAAACGTGCCACCATTGTTTAACGGACGACGCGCTATCACTATAGCTCCCCTGTCCTTAAGACAGGTGAGCCGAAAACCAAATACTAGACTAAACTCAACATTCGCTACACGTACCCGTAATTAACGAAGAGAACCAATGGCAGATAAGATGTACAGGTAGGGATAAAAGTGAATTAACAAAATAGACATTTGCTATTATAAAGAAAATGGCTTCATTCAAGACTTTTGAGAAGTTATTGAGACAAAGAGAGCAAAATTATAGATATTAAGTATAAACAATAGCTATGCCTACATTGTACTTTAAAGTATAACAGGGTCATGAAAGCACAATTTTTCTTCAAGACCTAAACCCGCATTCATCCCCAAGGCTACCACAATTACCTGAGAAAGAGCATCAAACTAACCGGATTCACATTAGCAAAATATACTGATTAAGTGGACAATGCATATTGGTTAAGAAACGTGCTATAGTATATAGCCAAATCTACATTTCATGCCATTTAAAGAGATCCAGTCGTGGCACAAGTCTTTATTTAGACTACAGCTGAATGTGGTAAAAATATCTAAATTGGTGATTGCTTCTCATGCAGCTTATTGGCTAAATAATCACCTACCGATGGGGAACTCGAAACTGCTAACATTTATCAATGGAAGCTTATTCTCGCCTTAAGTTTCAACCGGGCCGTTTAAAACTCCTGTTTTTTATAAGAGTTTTGCTGTAGGTTACCTTTAACCTCTGTGACCTTGAAAAGTAGGTCAAATAAAAAACCCATGTGACACATACCTTATGGAGGTTAGATGTACCCATGGTATCGAATTGGTGGCAGGTAATCACATTTCTACATTTTTTCTGAATTTAGCCACCTGTTGGCAAATTGATGAATGAAATGGAACCAAACTCTCGGCTGTAAGATGACCTGACAATGTACTCATAGGGTGTGTACAAAATGTGGGATCAATGGTCACTGCAGTTAAGAAAACTCTCGTCATTCTCGGGTACATACCTTAAAAAAACTCGATGTACATGGTGTCAGGCACCTGCAGTTGAAATAACGCGGCAAGAGTCTTTACAAATGGAAGGGGAAAAGTATCCTATCAAGACTACAGCATGAGAAATATTTCTGCCTAAAAGGAACATTTTATCTCTCCCACACCATTCATGGTTCATAATGGGAACCTTTTCATTTCTCCTTATAAAAAACTCAAAAAAAACTTTCCGAAAAAAAATTGTAAACATCTCTCTGGTGACACCATCTAGATCTTCAGCCACCTCCTCTCCCACTATCACCACTACAATACGATGAAAAACCAAGTCCCTATCCTTCCTGTGATAGTCCATAAGACTTAGAATTGAATCCCTGCGGACAAAGATCCTTCTCTCTTGTCCAGCTCCCATTAAAATCTTGAGCTCCATTGATCATTTTCGGAGTTGCAGCTAAATCTGAAAGAGCGAAAAAAAAGATTTTGAATCACACGAGATAAAACATTGGGTGGGATGAATAAGCCAGAAAATGCTTTTACTCCAAAAGTGCAAAATGGCTAAGCAAAAGTATCAAGAAGTTGATCTGCCTATTCCAGGAAAGTAATCCAGACATGGGGATCACAAATTGGGAAATCCAGAATATCCAATATTTGCACATTTAAAGAGGGGAATTCATGACACTGCGCCAGACTAAATTAGTTGTGTCGTCACATTAATCCTTTTGTTTCGCAATAGCAACATCAGTCATGACACTTCAAAGAAAACTGACAACTGGTTTGCCTCAAGAGCCCAAAGCGATGCGGACATAACATTGTGAATGGACTATAATCTATATTAGTAGGGATTCTTCTCCCCAGAAAATTATCCGGCACACTCTCGTCACGGGTGGACGTGGTGTATGCACGTACATAATGGAATGCACTGCAAATGGTAGCTAGATTCAACCTTGTCCGCGAACTGAACATACAGTCTGGGTTCCAGGGTGATGTCCCGTATGAAAATACACAGAGGTATGCATGTGAAACCTCACTGAACTCGCCGGTTACAGCAATACCAATAAAGGAAATTATTCTGAAAGTGTCCTTCCCCTTGCTTCCGATTGTCTCGTATTGTAATATTTCTGCGCCTAGGATTGAAATTCAATCAGCCCTTATTTTGATACCGCTGTTTGATCAGTTGTTTCGCCACAAATCAAAGCTGAAAATCATAGCCTGGTACTGCTGGCCACCATCAGATGGCAGGGTGTTGATACCCCAGGAATTCCTTGATCAACATCGTCCCCGGTGGAAGATGCGTATGGAAATACACTGAACAATACATGTAAAGAATTGAACGGCACGAGGATACCGCGTGTGTTTCATACACAGCATTCACGTCGTTCATATCATTCTTCTTCGCTATCTTCCAAGTTTCATGCAAATTTCTCGCGTTCCTAATAATGGCCCCCCCCCCCCCCCCATCAAAGCCGGAGACTCCAGAGTCTGGCAAGACTCAACTGACAATTCTAGTTATTGTTTTTTGTAGATGATAAACACAAAACCAACCCGTGTGTTTTAATATTAATCAGATCACATGCTCCTGATGGTTTTTGGCCTAGAAAACCACTCAACTTGTGATGTGAATGGATCCCAAAAACAAGAAGGACCAGAGAACATACCAGTCATTGCCACACCTGGCATGTTTCTCATTCTCGGTTGGTTCATGTACACTATCAGCTGCCACCTCTTCTTCATCAGAGCAGTCATCTTCTTCCACATCCTAAAAAGACGCATGTTTTTGAGGTTATATGATTACAATACACACTGAATGTGATCCGAAATAGAAATAGAAATCCCCAAATTCACCCTGAGGTAAGTAATCTACATCGATATGTATCTTGCTGTAACTGTGTTGCTTCATACTCATATACCAGGGATCTCAAAGACCATCCACGCTCCAACACTCACTTTTTGGTTAACTCACATGAATTCCATGATCTCAATTCTGACAAACACCAACTAGATCCCCATAAATCAATCAAAATGTTGCTTGAATCAGATTCTATCTCTATATCATGGTGACCTGCTGCATACAACATGTGCATGTATATATGAATTACAACTACAAAACAGATGAAACTGCTGGATCTGCTCAAGTTAATCATCAAACACTCTGAACGAAATGAATGGTTAGCCATTTAATCTCTAGCTATTCACCAGAACGTTTGCACTCATATAAGTTATGCATGTCTATTTGTACACATAAAATGAAATGGCCAGGGCCATTGTGCTCACCTCATGTGGAGGAAAGATGGATAAAGAGCATGGTATTGTGTCATGTAGTGTTAGGTTTGATGTAGGTCCAAGCAATTACAATTTCCCCAAAATGGCCAATTTACAGTACATTCGACCTCTGTGACCTTGAAAAGTAGGTCAAATCAAAGAAGACCCGGGTGACACATTGAATGGTTGTTAGAATTAGATGTACCTATGATATAAAATTGGTGCCAATCAGGCAAGTAATACTAGGAATAATGGCATTTTGAAGAATTTAGGATTTGGCCCCCTCCCTGGAGGCCAAACGGCAAATCAGATCGCACCAAACTTCGGTACCTGAGACCACCTGACCAAGGGGTACATGTGTACTTAATTTGTGATCAATAGTCATTGCAGTTAAGAAACGTGCCATAGTTACGACCTGACGGCCAATTTACGCCATTTGACCTCTGTGACCTTGACAAGAAGGTCAAATTAAAAACCTGTGTAACATATATTGTATGGCAGTTAGATGTACCCATGATATCAAATTGGTGGCAATCGGGCAAGAAGTTAAGGAATAATCAAATTTTTAAGGTTTTTGGATTTTGCCCCCTGGTGGTCAAGTGGTGAATCATATTGGACCAAACTTCGGTCCCTGAGATTACCTGACTAAGGGGTAAATGTGTACCAAATTTGGGATCAATAGTCATTGCAGTTTAGAAACGTGCCATCGTTACATCCTAACGGCCAATTTACACTATTTGACCTCTGTGACCTTGAAAAGGAGGGCAAATCAAAAACCCGGAGGATATATGATGCACCTTTGCTAGAAGTACCTACCATATTTTTTTCAAAATTTCCCGACTACTATTAAGGGAGATATTGCATATTTTCACTTTTAACGTTTGGCCCCCTGGTGGCCAAACCATGAAACGAATCGGACCGAAACTTGGTCTCCAAGGTGTCATTACATAAGGGTACATGTGTACCAAGTTTCAACTCAATAGCTCTAACAGTTACGAAACGTGCCCTGCTAACGGACGACGGACGACGACGACGACGACGACGACGACGACGACGACGACGACGACGGACGACGGACGCCACGGTATGGGATAAGCTCACCTCTGCTAAGAGGTGAGCTAAAAATTATGTTTAAACAGCTGTTAGTTTGAAATCTAAACTATTGTTAGGTTGAAATTTAAAAAGATGTTTTTTCACAGTACATTTGTCAAGGTTGGGTATATGCTAGATGTACATTCAGAAATAGCATTATGGACTGGAGTTCAGATATTTCTTACTCTCAACTTACCACATCATCGACTGCAACATCCTTCACCATCAATGACGTATTAGAGGAAATACCGACATCAGTAAGGCTATCTTCGAAACTTGAAAGTTCTTTCCCAGCAAGAAATAACTTCACAGCTGGTGATGAGCTGGATCCTTCAACACAATAAACAGGAGCTGAAAACAAGATTGAAAGTAAATTCAGTTGATAACTGCATGAACATGTCTGGCAATCATTGTTGTCATTGAAAAGATGAAAAGAATAATACTTTTTGAGGTATTACTTTGAACTTCTTCAGCCAGCCAGTTTCCGAAAAAATGCAATACATAGCAATGTGACCCAAGTATTAGCAGGGTGAATGATACAGGTAGTGATAGACATTTTTACTTACCAATACATCATTAGTGACGGAACCGTCGTCTCAATGGGCGATTACTACGAAATGAAATCAATATCTCTTCTTCAGGTTCATCACCAACGTCCTTGAGCTTTTGTAACTGAACCCAAAGGAGAAAGCTGGGACTTAGTAAGCAAGCAAAATGATTTATCAACACAATCGAACTTTTGCAAATCTAACGATATCATTTTCTCTTTGGAAAAAGACAACCATAAAGATTTGTCTGTCTATCATTACTGACTACTGTAAGTGTAATGGCACAAAGTTTGACCACTGAAGCCTCTAAATACTTCTGATACTAAGGCTGAACACAATTTGTTAGGCGAAAACTGGTGTCAAGTAGATATCTCATCAGTTGGCAAACAATGGATACATTGCTTTGCTTTCAAGAAGAATGAAAATCGTGTACCTCTTTCCTCTCTTCTTGAGCGGCTGCTCTCCTCCTCCTTTGTGTTCGAGCCATCCTCAAATTCAACTGCGCTTGTCTTCTATCTGATTCCTAAAATATATTATAAATTGTTCTGTAACGTAAGCAATTAAATGTCGAGTGGTATAGTCCCGAATATGAACACGGTGGATCAACAATGAAAATGAAACGGCCAGGGGCCATTGTGCGCACTTTATAGATTTATCGGTGGTTAGGAATTCATCCTGGTTAAGAAATATTCTACATGTATAGTATATAGGTCAAACCAAAAGTTGGTATGACATGTGATATATCGTTGCTTGGAGTACCTACCATAAAATTATCATTGAAAACAAGTCACTAATAAGCGAGATAATGCACTTTTTACCTTTTTTTGTTTTGGCCTTCTGGTGGCCAAGTCGAGAATTAGATCACATCGAAATTCGGTGTCTGCGGTTATATGACAAAGGGAGTCATGTGCACCAAATTTCAAGTTCATAGCTTTAGCGGTTAAGAAACATGCCATAGTTACACTCAAATGACCAATTTATGCCATTTGACCTCTGTGACCTTGAAAAGTAGGTCAATTCAAACACCTGTATGATATGTAATGTATCTTTGCTGGGAGAACCTACCAAGCAAAATTTTATCGGAAACGAGTCACTCATAAGAGAGAAATCACACTTTTTAGGTTTCCACTTCTGGCCCACTGGTGGCAAAGTCAAGAATCAGATCGGACCGAAACTCGTTGTCAGAGGGAACATGACATAGGGAGTCATGTGTACCAAATTTCAAATTCATAGCTTTAGCGGTTAAGAAACGTGCCATTGTGTTACACTCCATTGGCCAATTCACACCGTTTGACCTCTGTGACCTTGAAAATCAGATCAGACTGAAATTCATTGTCAGAGGTTACATGGTGTAGGGAGTCATGTGTACCAAATTTCAAGTTCATGGCTTTATCGGTTAAGAAACGTGCCATAGTTACACTCAAACGGACAATTTCCGCCATTTGACCTCTGTGATTTTGAAAATTAAGTCAAATCAAAAACCCGGATGATATGTGACCCACAACGACAAAATGAGTCGCATGTCGCGCAGAAGATGAGCGTAAAATGACACCAGGACATAATAGAAGAAATTGATATGCTCCGATTTTACAAAAGGCAGACAATGGTGAAATGAACAACCAGTCTGTCTCAACCTGTCAAGCTCGGAGCGACATGCGACCTGTTTTGTCATGGCGGGTCACATATGTGATGTACTCTTACTAGGAAAACCTACCATAAAAATGTTATCAAAAATGAGTCACTTATAAGAGAGATATCACACTTTTTAGGTTTCCATTTCTGCTCCCCCGGTGACCAAGTCAAAAAATCTGATCCGACCGAAATTCATTGTCAGATGTCACCTAACCTGGGGAGTCCTCTGTACAAAGTTTCAAGTTCATAGCTCTAGTGGTTAAGAAACGTGCCACTGTTTTTAAAACAGAATACAGACAACGACGACGACGACAGACACTGCAATGTTGTATAGACTCCCCTACAGTGAGCCAAAAAGGTAATCTTAAAATAAACAGCTTTTATATGATAAGTAAATGCCATTGATATTTCATTACATGTATTGTAAAGGAGGAGCAAGTCCCTTTCCATTGATGTCTACCACGGATGACTGCACATCATTGTCTTGAAAATGACATGCAGAAATCGAATTTTTCGAAATCGCCTAGGTTTAAGCAGGTTTGAGACATGAACTTCCAAACAAATGACATCTCTCAATGCTTGATGGATCAATTCATCATGTGTTTAATCTCCTTGGTTGCTGTGGTGATCATTGCCTAGGGACATTCCGAAAAACAGAAAGTACAAGATGGTTCAGTTGACAATCGAGCAGCACGTATTCATGGTGGAAACGTTCCTTCAAACATGAAGTTTGGAGGCAACATGAGCAGCCTTCGGAGAAAACTTTTCGGATAGACAAACCGCCAAAAAAAGGCTATCTGGGCCAACGACAAAAAGGACTGTGAACACGGTATGAGCGGAAACCGTAGCAAGGGTAATTCCGGAAGACCATGGATACCCCAGCATAACACAACATGAAAAGATTGGAACTGCAGTTATCCGTGGGTGCATGGGTGATATGAATATGAAGACATCAATGGAAAGGGCCTGGCTCCTTCTTTATCTTACTTGTAAGATTCATGCCATTAATAATTATCACATAAAAAGCTTTTTGTTTCAGGATTACCTTTTTATTGATCCACCCTGTAGTGCAAGAAGGGGTAGGCACATCCGTTTCCATGGAGATTTAAAGCTGCTTTTCTCGCCAAGGCATGGGCACCTTCCATCCACACTCTCATTAGCAGGATGATACCTGAATTTTAGAGCATTTCAGGGTTCTTGTGGGTGCCAATGGTGCACTTAAGTAAAGGTTGTTGCAACAGAAGATGGCTTTTTAAAGCAATTCCATGGGCTTTTGCTGGACAAGCTACTGAAAATGAGGGCTTTTGACTACAATCGTAGACCTGCCGTGGAGACAGTAATAAGCATCCTTGGCTTGCCAAAACCGGGATAGGCATGTACAGCCCGAGATTGGTTGTGTGGCCACCCCGAGAGTGCATGCTTACCCTTCCTTGATCAGAAGCGAGGCTCTGCAAAAATTCCAAATCTTGAACTGCAAGCAGATTCCTCAAATTACTGTCGGGCAGCGGCTGAAATGAAATGCGTTAATCAAGAAGTTAGTAAAGCAATATAGGGTACATCTTCATTCAACTATTTCAACAAGTGTACCACAGAGTGACAGCGTACTAGGAAACAATCTATGAGCAAGGCAAATTGACTGTTAATTTAAAGTTGCTTGGTCGAGTTGCAGAGGCAATACACGTTATTCATTTCTTTCACTTGAGACTGCACCGTGATCATTAAACTGATGCAGTGATATGATTTGGTGCTTTATTTCTATAGCGGAAGACCACCAAAATAGCTTTTCAGATCGGAGACAAAAATCAAAGGGCACCTACCACTCCCACAGAAAATGTGCTTGCCAACATTATGTACAAGGGGATATGTCCGACAGACACAAAAGGCCTACCTCATTATTCAGGATAACGGCATCCTCGTGATCATCTTTATTCTCATCAGACATAGACATTGGCTCCTAAAGCAAAGACGGATAAAATGAAAAGATAGCTTCTGACAGCCTCATATGATAGCCTGGTGGTCAACACTGCTGGTTATCCCGCAATAGGGCCCAGGTTTGATTCTGGGGAGAACTCAGGATTGATCCTTCAAAAAGACTTAAAACAAAGGTTCCTTGTATCTGGTGTATATACCTGAAAGACCCCACCAAGTGACAAATATGAGCAGCCTGCGTAGACTCTACCTCTTGGCTCTAGCCAAAGTCCGAGTCACGCCACCGTACATTCTGCCTTGAAGGGGGATTACTCCCTAGAGAAAATCACCTCCAAGTGCTCAATGCTGAATCAATTGTTAAATTCCATTCGTCATGAAGAATGATCAACCTCTGGATGAAAGCACTGTTCCTTTAATTTGAACTGCCTTTTAAAAAGGCCTCAAGCAGAATGAAGCTAACCATGTTGAAGTGGGCAATAGGTCCAGCACTGAACTCGAATTATAACTACATATAAATAATGTTGAAGGTTTGTAAAGTGTAAAAAGTTAAAATCTCTCATCATGAACAATGATGAAGACTTGCTTGTTTCAGAATGAATACCTTTGTTGTCCTTCAAAACTTAACTTAGAGCACAGAAGTCATCAACTGTGACAAACGTCGAGCATGACTAATAATACCAATCCAGAAAAAAACAGGGTCGAATACTTACACTCACACTCACAGTGGATGCATTCGATGCATGCAGCACTTCAGTATCAGTGGCAGTTGGCGAACTCGGCAGCAGTCCAGGGATATTTTGAGTGGTAGGCTGGAAAAATGTACATGTTTAGTATGTCAGTCCCAAGGGTGCGGTAATAATTTTGATATAATTGAGGTTCTACTGTACTTGCAATGAGCCTGTTTAATGTTCTTGTCCCTATGAAAACTACTCACTAACATCAAACTAAAACACACAACTGCTTTACCATAAAACAAAGTGAAGTGCAACATCGAAGTCCATCATTGTAGATGGTCGATGAGTACATGGCAACGTGGATCCTACAGGAGAAGCTCAGCCGCATGTTTGTTGCTTCTGCCTAACAAGCGGACAGAAGGTTATAGAAATACTAGTATTCACTTACAAGTCGACTGCGAGAGACTGCTGGTGTTGATGATCCAAGTTGACTACCAGAGGCTGCTGGTGTTGATAACCCAAGGCCAAGTTGACTGCCAGAGGCTGCTGGTGTTGATGACCCATGTTGACTGCCAGAGGCTGCTGGTGTTGATGACCCATGTTGACTGCCAGAGGCTGCTGGTGTTGATAACCCAAGGCCAAGTTGACTGCCAGAGGCTGCTGGTGTTGATGACCCATGTTGACTACCAGCGGCTGCTGGTGTTGATAACCCAAGGCCAAGTTGACTGCCAGAGGCTGCTGGTGTTGATGACCCATGTTGACTACCAGAGGCTGCTGGTGCGATGACCCAAGTCGACTACCAGAGGCTGCTGTCGTTGATGACCTATGATGACTACCAGTGGCTGCTGGTGTTGATAACCCAAGGCCAAGTTGACTGCCAGAGGCTGCTGGTGCGATGACCCAAGTCGACTACCAGAGGCTGCTGGTATTGATGACCGAGGTCGAAATAACTGAAAAAAACAATGAAATACAATTAATGCCAAGATTAATCCCACAAGCAGTTTAAAAAAAGTGGCCATGAAAGTAAAGATACTGGTAATCGTACATGGAGAACTTTTGGTTAAGTCAAGTGCATGGCAATGTGGATTTCAACTCGGGTCAAGTGCCATAATATAAGCTGAAGTTGATTGTTGCCTCTGTCTGACAAGTTGATCGACAGTTCCAGGTTTGATGAGAACAAATACTTACTTACAGACCACTACCAGATGCGCTGCTGGTGTTCAGGACCTAGACTGTGAGTGTGATGACTGAAATCAGAAAATTTAGCGAAAAATTAACCACAATTATTTGAGGGATGAGAAGTCTAGAGCCAGGTCATCAGCCCTGAAAGTTTTGGCATCAAAGTAGGGCCTACATCCCTTTTCCCACAGATCACAAATCAGGGGAATATTGCTTAAGTTTCCAGCCAGCCAGCCAGCCTGTTAAGATTTTAGCATAGTTTCTGCATTCAGAGACAAGACCAATAATGAATATTCATAGCCGGTTGGAGGGTCGAGGCCTATCAATTAGACGAGTGCATGTTTTTAACTCTCAAGTACATATTTGGAGAGGTATTGCAAAAAATATTTGCTGTGGCAAGTCTACAGATATAAAGAAATTATTTGATGAAAAAATTAATTTCGAATTTTGCTAATTGGGTAATAGGGGGCGTGTTTTGAGTTTTTTCTGCCAGTTGGCTGGAAAGAGTGGAAATATCAAAGTCTGTCTAATTTGTTGATTATCAAAAAATTTCCGTGGTCAACTACCAGTTTATTTTTCACCATTTACTTGCCCGACTGTCCGGAATAACATAATCTAAATTTCAGATTTACAACCCCACGCAGTATTTGATGCGTCGCGGTCAAACATTGACAATTTAACTGCTAAAAGGCTTAAAAAATCAATTGTGGTCTTGTCTCCATTTACACTACATTTTTGGTCATTTTAGTGAAAAATTTGAATGTGCTCAAATCACTCTAATTCATTTAGAATATTGTATTGCTGATGATTTAAGGTCAAAACAAGCTAAAATAATGAGAAAAAAACTTAATTTGACCAAAATATGAGTCAACCTAGCCCCGGTCTAAGTTCGGTTTTATTTTTACAAGTCTTGTTGTGTTGCCATTCAATCATTTTGTAATTTCTTTGACACTACTTAGGCCTTGATTCTGAAAGTTGTGCCCTAAGCAGCAAAGATATTCCTAAATCACATCCTAAATTTTCAGCTCCACAGCTTGCTTATTCTGGCCAGGGCTGGTCTTTGAATTTGGTGCTGTTGGCTGCAAAATCATGACTTTTTGTCGATTTTGTCCCCTTTCGTCGCTTTTGGCACAGTTGTACCACTCTTTGAAATGTCTCTCATTTCTCCAAAAATTTCCAGATATCACTTTCCTTTGTTGGAGAGTTGTGGGATGTCATCTACATTAGTTTGAAAAAATTCTCAAAATGTTAACCCCTGAAATCTACCTTCATCGAGACAAGACCACTAATGAATATTCATAGGTTGGAGGGTCGAGGCCTATCAATTAGACGAGTGCATGTTTTTAACTCTCAAGTACATATTTGGAGAGGTATTGAAAAAATATTTGCTATGGCAAGTCTACAGATATAAAGAAATTATTTGATGAAAAAACTAATTTCGAATTTTGCTAATTGGGTAAAAGGGGGCGTGTTTTGAGTTTTTCTGCCAGTTGGCTGAAAAGAGTGGAAATATCAAAGTCTGTCTAATTTGTTGATTATCAAAAAATTTCCGTGGTCAACTACCAGTTTATTTTTCACCATTTACTTGCCTGACTGTCCGGAATAACATAATCTAAATTTCAGATTCACAACCCCACGCAGTATTTGATGCGTCGCGGTCAAACATTGACAATTTAACTGCTAAAAGGCTTAAAAAATCAATTGTGGTCTTGTCTCTTCATCAGATGTTGACAAAATGTCTGCAAAGATGGCCGCATTTTAAGGAGCTTAGAAAGAAGTAAATAAAATTGCAATGATTTTTGCTGTGACAAGTCATGTTGTCATGGCATCAAAGAACACACGTTTCGTCGTTCAAGCTAAATGAATTGAACAGTACACCCCCACAAACAGGAGGGAACAATTACCTCATTATTTCAATGTGGCAGTCTCAGTCATAGTCTGGCTATTGGCCTCGGTCTGGCTACTTGTACATGTACCTGCTGGGATGGAACCTAAAATTACAAAACAATTGTTAATACATGCAGCGACCCTTATCATAAATAGCAATTATTTTTCTACATTTCTACATTTTAACTTTAATTGATAACTTTTACGAACAATGGTGTACTAATTAGTGCTGGCATGCAAGATAAACATAAAACTAAATGCAGCTGAGAAGACATAAACTGGCTTTAAAAGATGGAACAACTGGTCCAGGTAGAAGAAAATATGGGGCAATGGATGCAGATGTTCTTGGTGGCCCTCTTCTTGCAGGATTCCTCTTTGGCTTCTTTTTTGGGGGTTGTAGGTGTGGCAAATAACAGTCACTCACACTCGCAATAGCCTTTTTTCAGGTTACTCCCAAAATCACCTAGGTCAGAACTATCGGACACTGCAAAAAAGATCAGAAAATATTAAAGAGTTTTTTAACACAAAACCATTTGTGACCCACTAACAGCAAAACGAGTCGCACTTCACTTCGAGCTTGACAAGTTGAGAAAGACTGGTTGTTCATTTCACTATAGTCTGCCTTTTGTGAAATCTGAGTGTATCAATTTCTTGTATTAATAATATGTCCTGGTGTCATTTTAGGCTCATCTTCTGTGCGACATGCGACCCATTTTGCAGTGATGGGTCACGTATTGAGAATGACAAGTTCATAGGCCTGTCTCTTGAGCCATTGTTAGCATCAATGGCAGTGACATCATTCATTCATTGCTGTGAAAACATTATTTGAGCAATGGTTCCTAACCCTCTGTGGTACATGCCATGCATCTGGAATCCCACACATGTCATCTCATATCGACATAGGCCTACTCTCTGTGACAACTGACATGCACTAAGGCATCTCAATCATGTCTATTGTCAGTAATGATGTTCTGTTGCGACTGCTGGTGGGCCTACATAATAATCATTAATCCATTATTACACTTTCAACTGGACACTTATGAGTATGAGACCATCAATCATTCATAAGTCATGAAGATATGGAAGGAAAGCTTGCATAAACTCAACAAGCTGTCAGCGTCACTTTGTCCATCCAATAATTCAATCATGTTTCACCCAAAGGAGAAATGTCACCGATACACACTGTATAGGCCTAAAATCTACTGCTGTGCATCACGCATGTATCCTGCTATCCATCTTCGATGCTTGTACATACACGCAGCTTGCATTGCTTACAGTAGAAATGCAGTGATCTTTTCTTGATTCGGAGCAGTTGCGTGTTTCCATGCATATTATGTGTAAACACTAGCAAATCACGTTCAAATCACGCAGCAAACATGAAAACTAAAACTTACTTTCGTTTTGTAGCGCTAAACTGACTGACATCCGATCTGCACAGCTGACAGCATGCACGGGATGAACTGCGCGCGCTTAAAGCGAACTGGAACCGCCAAGCCAGTTCGTATGACCTCGTTTTCATTTCCCGCGTATCGGGTGATCAGAACGAGGCATGAATGAAACATGGCGCCTAGCTGTCAATCATTCAGTGACGTCACTACTATGGAATTTACTACGAAAATTCATGAATGAAAGATCGCATGACTCACGTGATTCTCACATGATTCTCAATAATATTATCAGTGCAGTGCCCTAGTAAGCGCGCAGCGCCTTTAGGTTGGGGGGAAACCCCCCAAACCCCCCGGTTGGGACCCTGCTATAGTTCCTTCCGCCAATTTTTTGTTTTGATAGACAGTTTTCTCCGTGTATCGCATTAGCAGTAACTCAACTCCATCGTCATAATAGCCGGCAAAGAAATGGAAAATGTCCCCCCCCCCCGAAAGGTGTCCAGACTATGGTAGTCTGGGACTCTGGCAGATCTATATCATAATACTATAAGGCGGCTCGCTAAAGTGCCATTTGGGGGTCGTGTTTCGTCTGGAAATTTTGCACGTTTGCAGGTGATATGTTATCCTGATGCAACGTCATGTTTATTTTCGGAAATTTACTTCAGCGGAGCAGTAATGAGGGATTTTTAATCGGACACGGTCAATTCTCCTTACAACTCACGGAAGCCAAGCCATTGCTGTTTAGTTATGCAGGGGATTAATGAATCACCTGCACTCCCACCCCACAGGGTGACTAACACTACCTGTTGAACGGCTGGCTGTAGGGGGGTGATTGGAACAGCCTGTACACGTGTTGACCTGCTGAACCAAGGTTAATGTTATTTTTCAATCCACGATTGTAGGCCTAGGTCACCTGATCTTCGAGATTTCGCGGGGAAAGAAATTGTAAACAAACGTATGTGTGCAGTTCAAATGTAAACAAAAATGTATTTTTGGCATTTTCGGTTGCTGGACTTGGGTTTTCCCGCAGTAAGGAGCTGGGGTCAAATTGGTGGTCTATTGTTTATGGGTGCTGTGTTAGCCAGAGCTAACTCGTGATAATGAAGGTTACCATGGTATGTTTATGAGCTCACCACAGCTCTCAATACTTGATCTGAAGAGGCACGCTGAACCTGAAATGGCCTTATCAGGGAGCTGCTCACGGTGCTGAACTTCTAGCTTGCCTGTCGAGTAAGTGCCTTGCCCGAGACCTGGCTACATGTAGGAGGAGCACGCATTTTAAAGTTATAGTAGTGATAGTGCAATTGGTTCGAGCCATTTGGAGGCCGACATGTGAAGGCCTATCTGCATGGGTACTCCTTCACCGTATAAAAATGCGCATATTGCTGACGAAGGAACGAGGCATTGCCTCATCATCTCTATCGGACCAACTGATATACTTTTATATGCACGCATACAGCACGCCACAGCTAGGTCCGAGTCTGTGGACAAATGGTTGGTTTAATTTGTCTCTTCGATATGGCTCCTTTTATATTGCATTAGATGTTTATTGATTCAATCTATTCAAGGTATAGCCCATTTGAACCTGCCTGCGCCACGGGTACAATGCTAGTTCTAATGTAAAGTGCAAGCTCTATTGAACTCGCGCAACTGTCGCCATGGAGAGCCCCTCCCCCCAACACCCGTCCTTCTGACATGTTTTTGCCAGTGCATTGGGGGGGGGGGGGGGGGGGGGGAAGGCCCCTCAAACCCCTAACCATCATTACCCTTCCTTTTCACTGGCATGATATTGGATATTGGCAAGACTCCCAAGAGGTCGTACTGGTGGCTTCCTTGAGACAATTGCTTGTGGTCGTACCTGGGCAACCAATTCATGGGGTCAGGGATCTAGGGATCAGGTTTTTCCCCCACCAACATGTTGCTGAATGGTTAATGCATAAAAAATTGGTTGGAAAGGGTTTTTGCTGGCCAAGAGACTTGAAGACCCTTTACTCTTGAGGAACACCAGACTGATGAACAAAGAACTCGAGGAACATAGAACCCTCTTCATACCTGGGGGCATAAAAAGCCTGCTAGCGAATATTGATTATTCTTTAGAAAAAAACAGAAGATCTGCAAAACTAATGGTACCCAATAAAAACATACATTCCTCCTTGAGGTGTCTTCGGATCCCACCACGGCCCATGTGGAATTCGTTCAAAAGGTTTATTGAAATCTCAAAATAACATTTTTTTTCTCGAAACGCCTGCCCGTCTTTTGCTTCATTAATTATTCACAATGTGATCTTATTTCTGTTCCTGAAAAGTTGTTTTCAGTGTATTTTCTCCTTGAAATCGATCACTTCAGGTACTATTACTGTGCATCCCTAGCTAAATTAGTGTCTAGTTTCGTCTCTGATGACATTTATTTCGTAAAAATCGCTGTTTTTTTCTAAAAAGGTGTTTTTGTGGTCATTTTGGCTGTTTATTTCGAGGGTACGGTAGGAGGTCATCGTTCACTCGATAACTCTTTTTAAAATGAAATAAAAGCGTTTTAAGATATACGATATGAATTGATATTAATATTCGTCAAGTGGGATTGTCGGTGGACGTTCATTGTTGAATAGTAGTGCTGGAATTACGAAAATATATCGATATCGTTGAGAATTTATTCATTAGGGGCCTACTCTCAATTTTTTCAACGCCTCTAGCACTGGTAAATTGCCACCATCTTGAAAAGCAGTGCCGCGGATGTGGATATGTAAAAAGGTTATCGCATCGCCACTACGCCTGAGAACGATGGCTGCCCTGCGCTGCATTGATAGTTCGTAATAAATTCACATAAAAACACACCAGAAGATCTCCGATTTTATTAACAAAGATCATATTTTGTTATTTATTGATAAAACAAGCCATTTTACCACAGCAGGTGACACATATTAGGCCTGAATAAGACTTTAGAATTTGAAGTGGTGGTGACGATGCCGATATCCAAGATGGCGGAATTATACCAGTGGTCAAATCTCATCTTTTTTGGGTAATTGCATCATTATTTCTTTTTGTGATAGGTGATTTGTAAAATTTTGACAATTATATTTAGCAATATTTCGATAAATGCGGACCTGCTTCTTCCTCTTTTCGCAATCCGTTCTAATTGTAAAATTTTGACAATTATATTTAGCAATATTTCGATAAATGCGGACCTGCTTCTTCCTCTTTTCGTAATCCGTTCGAAGGGGTGACGGTGTTTCGATAACAGCGGGGCGCAAGCCGTCATGGGGGATGTACACTACAATGCACGTGATGATGGTTGAACATTCACTCTCGTTGACAGTGTATTATTGAAATATTTGATTGTGATGATGGTGTATTGTACTAGGCCTTGCATGCTCCCAACGTGTGGCATATTTCATATTAGAACCTTGTAGGTCAACACTGCTGAATACTACATACCTCATTTATGATCACCAATCTTCTCCCACTCTTTCTTCTTACCGAATGTGTCCACACTGCACTTACGGTCATTGTACTTTCATCTTATGTAAAATGTAACTTTTTACACGGTTTCAATAAACGATTTGTAATTTGTAATTTGTAAATTATAAATTTCACTAATAATTTGACGCCGCCAATTCCACTGGTCTTCGAAATACGTAAGCTACACTGTTGACGACTATGACACTCCTCACAAACCACATTGTGAATCAGACGCCGATAGGCTTGTTCGGGATTATATCCATTTTAAGCATCTTTTGGATATTATTCCTAAATTTTAAAAAATCAAAACACATATGTCGGGGGGTAAACCCCCAGAAATTGAAGTGTGATTAAAAAACAGTGTGAATATTCATGTGGTTCTCTCTCGGAGCTCAGAATAGTCGAGTTGCTTCATTCGCGCGTTTATCTCTTCTGGCGGCCATTTTAAGTCAAATCTAAGCCATTTGAAACGAATCCATGGACTTGAGAAACATTGTTTACATTGGATACGTCGTATGCACGTTAACCATAGTAGCGCTTCGGCTTTTCTGCTGCGCGCTTAATAACAAATTGAACTGCGCATGCTCGGGCACTGGGGGCGGAGCTACAAATCTGAACTCGAATAGGAAGTTGGAAGTTTGACTTTCTCGGGCGGTGAAAGTCGAAAAGTTGAATAAATCGCTCGGCGGTTCCAGTTCGCTTTAAACAAAACCGACGGGTTCACTGCGCATGTGGAGTAATGAAGCTCCTCATCTCCCAATCTTGACACTAGAGGCGCTGATGTCGTTCCTAAACAACGGCTCTAGCACTGCTAAATTGCCACCATCTTGAAAAGCAGTACCGCGCATGTGGAAATGTAAAGAATCTTTACAATTGCAAAGAGGCTATCGCATCACCACTACGCCCGAGAACACGATGGCTGCACTACGCTGCATTGATAGTTTGCAATAAATTCACGTAAAAACACACCAGAACATCTCGGGTTTTATTTAAAAAGATCATATTTTGTTATTTATTTATAAAACAAGCCATTTTATGAAAGAAGGTGGCACTTACTAGGCCTGGATAAGACTTTGGAGTTTGAAGTGGTGGTGACGCAGTGTTGAAAACATCTGAATCTCAGGATGCCGATATCCAAGATGGCGGAATTTTACCAATTCCAGTGTCTGAAATTGAATTTTAATTTCGGCACTGTGCGAGTTTGCTCATCTCCCACTCAACCTCTCCCCCAGACGAATCATGCGTGTTCCGCTGTGGAGACGAGGTAAAAAGACGATGCGTTGTAAGGAACGTAATCAGCGCCTCTAGTGTCAAGATTGGGTTTCTAGCACATGGATTGGCAACTAGATTTTATAAGAATAAAAACTAGGTTTTGATGAAGACAAGTATATAACATGGTTTTGTTCCACAAAACCAATTTTCCTTCTACGTACAGTAACTAGGTTTTTATTGAAGAAGCATATAGGTTTAATTTTTTTAAACATAGTTTTCTTGCAAAAAACAATTGGGTTTTGATCAAGAAAACGTGGTTTTTATTATAAACCTATGCTTCCATACAAACCTAGTTTCACTGAACAAATTGTGGTGTTCTTCCATGAAACTAAGCTTTAAAAGAAGAAAACCAGGTTTTCTTACATAAAACTAGGTTTTCTTCCATAAACTACGTTTTTTTTAATTATTAGACCTACAGCTTGCCAACTACGCTGTAACTATACCATATAGGCCTATTCGACATTACGGTAGTGTAATATCGTGACTGCATGCGAAGCGATGTTCCGTGCTTGGCATTGGAGAAGAAAATAGCATCTCCTTTGAAATTGAAGCCCATTTTGTTGGTAGGCTGCATGGTTTGCCGTTTATTTTGGCTGTTTTTTTTAATTTAGAGTGTGATTTTGGCCTTTGAGTGCCTGTTGATGACAGAACGTCATATTAAAGTGAAGTTGGAAAAAGTGTTGCTTTAAAAAAAAATTTTCATTCGAGTGTTCTTTTGTGAGAAGCCGGCATATTCATAAATGTTTTAGAGACATCATACCAATTGAACGGTTGCTTTCAATTTTGCTAGTTTAGGCTGTGTGGGGTAAAGTGTTAGTTGAGAGATTGGGAGAGTTGTCACAGCCTTTCTTAATGCTTACTTGCATAACGCACCAAACCTGCTCTCGCTGGGTCTGATGTTTCGGACAAATATCACAGGATCGGCGACATCATCGGGTATTGACGTCATTGTGACGATATTTAGAGTTCTTGCATTTACTTGTATTAACTGAATATTTTTCGTCGTCAAAGTTTTGCATATATCTATATTTGTACAGTATTTGTAAATTTTACAATTCCTATATTTCACTTGGATTTTATATGTTGATGGGGACATCAATTTTTCGTTTGTGGGGGCAATGTGACAATATTAGGAATTGCTTACTACATTTGTATATCTGTAATTATTATTTCTGTGTTTCTCTCTAGCCCTGGTGAACCCAGACACCCAGGATCGTTAAACCGTTATGAGTTTCAACACCTGCTTTCTTAATTGCCCCTTTTCATTGTTTTATAATCTCTATCTTTTAAGCTGTTTGACCCCTTTTATGATCTTCCTGATTAGCAGCTGGTTACTAGGCTCCTGCCCTTGGCCCTGTCTGATAATCTTGTATTGATGCTGCTGTGTACTGATTGGTTGTTTCCTTAATTACTGAGTGCTAGTTGGCTCAGAGCCTGATATTTGGGCTAGGCTATTTACCCATGAGGGGTGTGTATAATTAGGTATAAATAATGATGTTCAGATGTTTTTAGTAAGTCCTGGCAGATCCACAAAGCCAGCCTTCACGCTCTGTAGCTAAACAAGACATCTCTCTTGAAAAGCGCCAGAGCATTTTAATTGACTTCACCCTCTGTAGCCAAACAAGACATTTCTCTTGAAAAGCGCCAGAGTATTTTAATTGACTTCACCCTTGACCTTACAGCATGGTAAGATTCTTTTATGTGATCTCTTGTTGATATTTTATTGTGCGCCATATTTTTGTAATATTTTAGTGTCGGTTGTAAATATGAGGTTAGAGGGACGTGGATAATAAATAATGTAAATATATATCTTAGTTGGTTTAGTCTTTGGGTTCGAGTTCAGAGTTGCGAAGTTTATACGGTGACAAATATTATAAGCCCTTTTACCGCTACATCATAATAAGTCGGTCGGCTCTCTGACAAGAAGTGCAGATACGAAATATTCAAGATTCGCCCAGAGGGGATAGAACGTGAACGTGCTTTCACGTTTTTACAAGCGCGTCCCAAACCTTGTAGTAGAAAAATCTCAGCTTGCAGTTGATCATGAACGCTGCTGCTGCTGAGGGAAGACCCCGCGATTCTGAAAGTTAAATTTTGCGAACTTTGCAACCCTAGAACAATATTGGAAAGGCATAAATCCAACTTGAAAACTCAACAGCCTGATGGGGAACCATTCCAGACATTTCTATCTGATTTGCGCAACAAAGCAAATGCATGCGATTATGTTGAACTAAAGGATCAGTTACTGCGTAACCGATGGGAAACGGGAACCACTAAAGGACAACGTCCGCAAGATTCCTTTGAGGAACGCGAATTAGCTCTCAATGAAAAGAAACAGATTCACGAGATTTCTAAGCAGGGTGCTATATAGGACATCCAAGGAAATCATGCCACAGCAAAAAGGAGGAACAGAATGATACACTTATTTGTGAAAAAAGGGAAACTTCATTTTAAGCCACCAAATAGCGGTTTTTAAAATGAATTGAAGCAGAGCAATCTGATTGCAAGAAAAAGAAATCGCACCCACCAGGTCAGGATTCCTAATGTAGCAATTGTGGTTAAACCCATACGGGGAAAGATAAATCATCATGCCCAGCAAAAATGTGCAGTCCTACCAGAAAGTAAATGTCCTCAGGTTTTTAAAATATAACAGAGACAGAATAAGGAAATTGAATGCGGTTTTCCACAGGCATTAGTATATTATAAGCTGCTCATGTATTCGTTGTATTTTAACCCAGCTAATCCTGTATCTTCATTATGGAGCAGGCAATTAAAAAAAAATCCAAATACTTTTTTATCTATCTTCGTTTATTTTCGTTCTTTTTCACAATGTATCGGTGAACTATGATGCAACTAAGCTTTTTCGCTTTCATTTGAAAATTCCTGCTAAATTATTCATTTTGAAGATTAATTTTAGCTCGCAGCAGGTAATTGTTTATGTCAGCTAGCTTGATGGTGACCTTTGAGAACTCCCCTTATGGTCTCAGTCAGGGTCTTTATGAATTCAACACAATTGATTGATGGTTCTGTTACAATGACTAGCATAACACCCGTGGCACGGGTTGTTTTAGGGTGTTGGCTTACTGTGGGGTTGGGGCAATTTGGGTGAAATGAAATGATATGTCTGTGATGTTGTCTTGATTTTGATGATTGGGACAATCTGGGTGATATGGGTTGATTGGTCTGAGGGGTTGTGACCGGAAAATCCACTCCATTTTTAGGAACTATTTCGCGAATGGTGAAGAGGCAATGACTGAAGTTACGAATTTAGTAAAACAAATGCCGCGAGCCTAGCGGGTGGCAGCACCAGACGGAGGAAGTAGTTCGCCTAGGGTTTTTTCGAATTCCTCCGCACGGACTCCAATGGTTCCGGAACACTCACTTACTTGTTAATCTGCAGTGGATAGCCTGTTTTTATTGCAGTAAAGAAATGTTAATCGGGATTTTATATCATATTTTATTTTTGCCCCGAGTATTCATAAAGGGAGCTGTGCGCTACATTGCGCCCAGTGCTTGGGTCGGGTGAGGCGGTTTTGTTATTATGTGACGTGTATCACGTGATGAATTCCCATACGGTACTTCGAAAAATTAAGAGCGATTAACAACGTAAGGTGAAAGAGCACGACCTAAATAAAGGGGGAAAATTGCGGAGATGGATGAATGCTTTAGACATATAGTGGCCCCAATACTTTCCCGGCTTATTTTTGTATAATCCCACACTTTTGATTTAATAGATGACCCCATATGCAAATCAGACCTGCTGAAATGGCCCCTTATGTTAATGAGTATGCCCATATATAGAAAGAACAACAAATGCTATTTCTCCGAGATCGCTGTAAAGTTTACCCATTTAACCCGGCGAGGACCATCTCCATATCAACCACGACTTTCAGAAAAGTTTCGAGGTCATCCGATCTGAACTGACGGAAGAGATGTGTGACAAACTATTTCAGCTCTCCGTCCATTATAGTAGTGATATGCAGAGGGCTGTTCAAGGGCTTTCTGTTGCAACTGATTCTCAAACAAACCTAACATGTCAATGATTCAACCGGATTTGAATTTTGAATGAGCACACGAATGTAGGAAGTGTTCATAGAAACCCATCAAATACATATAGTCATGTTCACGATAGGACATGTGATATTGATTAATTTCACCGTATAATTGCACGACCCTTGGTCAACACGAGCTCGTTCATGAAGGATTGGGGGTCTTTATCAAAGATATTGAAAGATATTATAATTAAATTGAGATTAAGTACAACATATATATATGACCAACTAAATATACCATACTCCCACAGGGCTGAAAACCGCATTCAAATATCTTATCTTATCTCTGTGATATTTTTTAAAAAGGTGGACATTTTCTATCTGGTAGGACTGTACATAATGGAATCAATTTATATCGGTTTGCAGGCAATTCATGCGCTATAAATGCAAACAATCTCATCCTATCTTTGTGAGGATGACCTCACTCGCTTTTCTGATGAACTGTTCTACACCTACAGATGGCTGAAGAAAGAGGGGCCGCTTAAACATACACAAACAGTCGACAGGACAATCCTAATAGAAAAGTGCGACGGTACCAAGCACCGGACAAAGGACGGATAGACCTCGATGCCATAATCCCTGTGCCGGCATACACACATTCTGATTCCCCAATTACTCCCCGTCCTTGATCACTGCAATCGCCCCCTCAAGGAGACACCACCGGCAGCCCGTTCCAAGCTAGGAACGAGTCCATGACTGAAAGACCAAAGGGACAACCAAGGACAAACAAGAAGACCGTCTGAAATACCATCTCCGCCAGCACCAAGACAAAAGAAGTTTTCGCCCGAGCAGTAATATCGTTCTCACAATAAGCCAACTCACCCGCATAGGCCAACCTACCCGACCCCGCCGGGCCGGGCGCGCCCGTATAATCGATACGTAGTTTCGCGCGCTTTTGGTTTGAATAATGTTCTGATTCCCCAGGCCACACCTCTTTCATGGTATTCTCTCTACTGTGAAAACTTGTTGGTAAAGTTATTACAGGTCCATTAATTGTAATACATGTACTTGTTTTTTGGGTAAAGAAGTTTGCCGCCGGGCAAAGTAATGAAGAAAGGACGAACAACACAAGTTCCGAGTGTCTTTCTTCCCACAAGTACAATCACTTCATTTTTCAATGAGCCGCCGTGTTCTCTTATTCTATGTGGATCTGTGATTGACCTCCCAGTCGTGTCTTGTTTTCACGGTGATTCTTTTTCCAAAACGTTAAAATAGAATATCAAAAACGATTAATTCCCAATGGATTTTATCACTTAGACTCATTCGAAGGAGGCCTTGCAATCATGATCAGTGCAATTCAGTGGGGGGTTTGCTTTTCATCATATCACTGTGCATGCAGTACGCAGTGTTTTATTTCTAGGACCTCGAAAGAAGGAATGTTAACCCGGGTTTACTTTTTTTTCTCATCCCAAGACATTTATGTAAGTGGTTTCATCAATGCAACACGCACAACACAAGCTCTGCCTGGTCTACTATATAACCACCCAAAAATTTAAAATTTGAATATGTTTTATCATAGAGCTTCCTGCTTTTTTCCCCTTAAATTGTGGTTTTAAGCTATTGCATAGGTAGCCAAATGTCTTGATCACACGTAGAGTGTACTGGTTATGCTCATGTTGACCGCATATACCGGTGGGCAGAAAATGCATGCTGATTTCGGTCTGCAGACCGGGGATTTTCTGAAGGCTCAATAGAATTTAGGTTCGTATCTTAAGGGACCCCCTCAGCAGCTGTTTTGTGGTTTGAAGGGAACTAATTGCCCATGGTTATACAACATTATAAACAACATGACTGGCCACTAAATATAAATAGCATTGATAAGGGGATCGCTCCAAACTATACTGTTAGAACATTGTATTGCATCTTGACACACCATGTCCCGATATTGAAAGTAATAAAACTACAGACTAACTGTCAAAACGATGGGATCATTAGAATTTTAGGGAGTATTAGAAATTATAAGACAAATACTGTACATGTAGTGTCATTTTCGATCGCCCGGTCGTTATCATCCTCGAAAATACAGAGTGGGTCTATTCACACCTGCAAATGACTATCTGAGATGATCCACACGTAATTGTGACTATCATTGTAAGAATACTGATTAACACAGTGGGCACAAAGCAACTGTTAAGATAGTCCCTTAGAGCCCTAACATTTATAAACGCAATTCTATTGACTCTCTTAAAAAAAATCCTCTGCTTGAAGACCGAGATCAGCATGCATTTTCTGCCCACCGCCGCATATGCCTTTCTTGTAAACTGTATAAAATTTACTGCAATGACTCTTATGATAGTACGTACATGTACCAATTCTAAGAAATTGGCATCCAACTAGCGAATATTCTATTATGCTGTCACCAACAATACTCGTCTGCGAAATTAGTCATGTTAGTATGATGTGTCTGCGCAATTAGACGAATCAATACCATTCCACATCATTTCTAAAGATACCAACACCCTTGTCTCATATGATCGATAGAACACAGAATATAATATTTCCTATTGTGTTTACCTATATTTTGAAAAATGATTCTCTTCCAACTCACTTCCCATTTAAGATGAAATGTTTTCATGAAGACACTCATGCATACGGCCAATTCAACGTAGGTTATGTTCACAATGCAACAACATGTCATTTATACCACAATTAGTGTTACCATGAATCGTGGCACAGTCTCTGAACGATTCTTTTTCCTCAAAATGTATCATCATCTATCTCTGTGAAACCTCATCCAAAACGGAAAATATTAATTCTTCTTCTTGCAAAACTCACCACAACTTTACACACTGACCGTCATTCAACCCTTAACTTTCATTACAATCAATTTCACTACTCATCCCCCACTACGTAAACAATCCATTTCACCAAACCGACATGATCGATTAGTCACGACCTGCCAACCGACTTATATCATTTAAGATCATGCTCCGACTTCTCTCCTCTATTTCTTTGTATCCGTTCTCTTTCGTACCACACCAACCACTCACATGCACCGGAGCTAAACCGACAAACATCTTTCCAACGACTTCAATATCCTACACCAATTATCACTCATCAAACCCCAATAATAAAAACTAAAAACTCACTCAATAGCTGACCTCCTGTTCACGCTCACGTTTTTACAATTTCTCCTTTGACCATTTTTCCAAAATGTCCATTGCGTTGAACTAGCAGACAACCAGACTACTCACAAACGGAATTCCTCGCGAATGTAACTGCAGGCTATGCCAATACAAACGCATCTCCACTACTAATCGACCTTGCCAAACTTATACTCCTTTCTGGCGACATCGAACTAAACACCGGCGTAAAAGAAATGCAAGTCCCCCCGGATTCAAAGTGCGGTCCTTTTGTTAAAGTGAATAACGTCGCCGAGTTCATTTGTTGAAGATTATGTAGCTAACCCTAACCAAACCATTAACCACATTCGTTGACAATACACAGCTATTGTACGGGGTCCTGCACTCCTAGGACGTCCATTCCTTTTACACCGGCCCCAAGCTTTTCTCAATCAACATAAACAACAAATAACTCACCAAACCTCCCACAGCGTATCTCTAATTGACCCAATACTCATGATATTGTAGGACAACCGGACGTTTACTCGGAGGTAAAGGTCCTTCCCCAGGGATAATAAGCAACAATTGTCCCAACGAAGTTATCATATATTGAAAACAATTCCCAAAATTCGCAGTCAAATGACCAATCTGGCAATACAGCAGAGCAACCTGGAACGACCTGAGACACAAATTGTCCACATTGACTGGCACGACTAGCTAAACACAGCCAACCCCAAACACAGTGGTAAAAGACTCCGATCACATCCATCCTACTAGAAACTAGCAAAGGGCACCCCCCCCCCCCCCCCCCCCTCAAACGATCACATTTTCCTCAAACGACGAAAATTGGATCACGGCGGAAATCAAACTGGAAAGAGCTGAAAGAAACAAGCTTTTTGGGGAATACAAAAGAAATCGGAGCTCATAACTCGGACACCTTCAAAAAACAGCAAAACCATATCACATCATTAATCTAAAAGGCGAAGCACCCACCTATCATCAGTAACTGGCAAATTGAAGAATGGTAAGAACGACAAGGATTGGTGGAAACTAGACAGAAGTGTCTGCGGTTCAGGTATATAAGGGAAGCAAAAATCCATCCCTGAACGTCAACCGCTCTTCCATTAACGACCCTACAGCCAAAACCAACATCCTAAACGCACATTTTGTCCATATCCGTAACGTCAACGAATTGAATATACACCTCCCTAACCTTATTATACCATTCAAGCGGTCCCTACAGATGAAAACAAATTCCAAGATCCATCGAAAAAAGCAAATATTATCCCGGTATTCAAGAAAGCCGACAGGCGCGACAAAATCTAAAGTATAGATCAATATCTCTTCTCGATCTCAGCGTCGTCAGAAAACTATTTAGAAAATAGTCCACAACCATGTATACAATCACATCCGCTCCATCTCAAAGAACAAATCAAAGTTCCTTGCAAATCACTCTGCAGCTCCTTGAAATCGAACACCAAATTCTCTTTTGCGATATAGCCAAGGCTTTTGACAAAACTTCTCGTAAGGGAATCGTGTCGAAACTTCACCAATATAGCATTCGAGGAAAATTCTCATCCTGGTTTACAAGCTTCCTCCAAAACAGACAGCAAAGGGTAGTAATTGATGTGATAGCATCCGAGTGGCTACAAGTCAACGCCGGTTGCATTCCTCAGCCCCCTCATGTTCCTGGTATACGTAACTGATGTTTCGGAAGACACAAATGGTAGAACGAGACTTTTTGCCGACGTCACATCAGACAGATCTATACCAGGGTGCACACCAGAAATACAAAAGGACATAAACTATTCGCATTGGGGGTATACCAAATGGGCTATAACATACAATGCGATGAATACAGTATATACATGTACATGGTGATGATCAGACGAATCATACCCTCGGCAATCCACTGTCACCTCAAGAACGTCGAAATAAAAAAGTTCTTACCCATGAACATCTCAGATAGACTTTCATTAACAAAGGAACCTCAGACTATTCAGTCTATCGTGTCGACAGCAAACGCAGATATGGGAATACTCCGAAACATCAAATACAAAACACATACACAAACAAACCCTATACAAGACATTCATAAGAAGTTGGCAGAATATTCCACCGCGCGCCTTCCGATGTTCTACAATATCTTGACGGGGCTTGCTCAAACGTATCTCAAGGATCTCATATCAGAATTTACCGCCAATTAGACAACATCATGACACGCGTACACCGACAAAAATTAACATAATTTACTTGCCGGACAAACAGCCTATATACAAGTTATTTCCCATTTACAATTCGAAACTGGAATGCTCTTGATTTTTCAAAGTTCCAGGTATTGAATCAACCTCATTCTGTCCAATGGACGTCCCCGTAAGTGCACCCCGCTTTCTACTCTCATGTCCAAATTTTGATAACCAGCGACACTCGCTCATAGACTTTTTTATGGCGTCAAAGAAGAGCTGACCCTGACCTGCGATTCATCGAAAAGTGCATTGAAGCTGCTTGCTTACAACACGGGAAGTTAGTCGCTTTTGCATAAAGAGCAATGTCGGGCGCAGAAACACGATATGCGAAAATCGAAAAGGAACTGATGGCGGTCGTCTTTACCTCTTCCATGTTTCACAATTATATTTACGAAGCGACGTAATAATAGAAACAGACCACATGCCGTTGTGGTAGCTATTACAAGAAACACACTCGCCGCAGCACCGGCTAAGCTGCAACGCTTACTCCTTGGATAAAAGATATATCAGTTTGACATGGTATTCAAAACAGGAAAGGCACTGCAACTGGCTGACACTCTTTTACGCGCGGCTTCTCAATCCAGCAGATGTAAACCCAGCTCAGCGATCAAATGACTGTGATGATCTCACAGTTCTTCCGATTAGCGACAATAAACTTGAGGAACTAATGCAAGCTACTGCTGATGATCGCATTCTACAGAAGTAGAGTACGTGGCGGGATGGTCCGACCATGACAGGGAAATCGCACCGAAGGCAACACATTACCATACTTTTCTTTTAGCGACAAACTGCTTGTCGATAATGGTATTGTTTTCAAAGGACAGAAAAAAAAATTGTTGCCATCAATCTTCAGCAGGCACATGAACTTCTAATAAGTGACAAATAATGCAGGCGCAGTATAATAAAGGATGGATCGGAACTTTTTCCATGTTGAAAAAATGCCTTGCAGCTATCATCCGCGTGCAATCTGGACAGCGATCGTGTTGCAGAAGTGAGCCTTACCCTTGCTTCACAGAGCCCAGTTTTTTTTCTTCATGGCATACTTGCAAAGCTCTAAATATCCTGCAAGCATCTATTATGGAGTACGTGGATTATCCATTCGAAATTTGCGTATTTTACGGCTCCACCGGTGAAATAGCGATTATTGGGGTACCTAAATGCGTTAATGAGTCGTGAAATAACCCCCAATGCGACATCCTATTAAAGAGCTACGTGTCTTGAGTCCTTTAATTGCTGAAAAGAACGAATCGGTTTCTTATACCTGTTAGTAACTCGTGTTCGGGCCCCACTCCAAATGAAGTGGACTCTCTTTCCGACAATACAACCCGCGCTATGAGCAAAGCCACCGAACTGACCATTCCAAAAAGGAATTCCCGTAAACGACGCCGTCCTCCTTGGAATGACAATCTTACATCTCTCCACGAAAACATGCTACTCGCTAGGCACGAGTGGCTCTCAAAGCTGGTATATCGAGCGACCCGAACTCTATCGAACGTGCAACACCTGTGAGGTTGTGCAGCATATAGAATATTAATGAATAATTGTTGAGATAAATTTTGCAACAGTCTGAACTCTGCTGTTGAACTTGACCACGACCTATTTTGGAAACTGGTGAAAAGGCATCGGCGTCCTCCGCCATCGGCACCTCCGCCAAAGTGATTCGATGATACAACTTACTATACCTCTGCTGATTTCAGCAAGAGGTGCTCGCTGAGTACTTCGAAAATATCTTAGTGAAGAAGCTGAATATTACTTAGCCAGATTTGGTACACCTAGTAACAGATCCCGGACCGCCACCCCGGTCTAAATAATTCAAGGATTTCTGTAGTGCTTGGAACTTTAAACACTACGAGCAGCCCTTACTTCCATTCTAGCAATGGCCAGGCGAAGCGTTCAAAGCGTCTGTTAAGAACATCTCACAGGGATCATACTGACTTTTGCATGAACTTGTTAAATTGGTGGAATACTCCTATGGAGTCTGTGCTCGGCTGTCAAGCGCAGCAAAATTTGTCTAAGTGCACGCGCTCAACGCTTCCCACAGCTGAAGGCCCTGCTTGAGCCACAAGTACTAGACACCAAGATAATTCATAAATGCCTATCTGAGAACTCCGTCAAAATTCAAGGATATCCGTGGACAAATCATCCAAACTTTTGACACATTTGGTCCAAGGTAATAATGTCTGCATTCAGAGCGACAACAAGGATATGACAAGGGTGAGAGATTCACAAGGAGAGCGGACTAATTCGGATCTTATTATGTCCGATCCAAACCAGGAGGATTCCAGTACCAGAGGAACCGCAAACATCTCTTGAAAGTGCCAGGTTTTGGTAACATTAAAGATAGCAATTTTCCGCAGCATCACGCAGTCATTGCCATCCGTGCCACTATAAACTCCAAAAGCTCATCAGACTGACGCAGGACATCCATCAATTACCTCACAGACTTCCAGTCCGAGACCTCCAGAATCCGCAACTCCGGCAACAGCGCAGGAGCTAAAATACTCTTTAATTCGCGGAAGTGGATTATAGCAGATCACAGCAGAGTCGTTGGTAGATGTTGACCCCAGTGCTTTGAAAATGGATGAACCCAATTAAATGGATGTACCCAATTAAAGCCAATGATGGTCACAAGAGCATGAAATACAGAGGACTCTGCTGATTTGAACATGCAAGTCTCTTCTTAGTGTGATGAGGCATTGAGCATGTTGAGTGTTTTATTTGGTGTTGGCTCAAGCTATCAATGGCTACCAAACATGGGACAAAAGTCGGAATTATTCTCGAAAAATGTCAGTGAAATGTCGACAGAGATGGTTAAAACTTGGTGAAAGATGCATTTTTGTAAATTTTACTCGTTTTAATAGACTAGTGTTAATTTCAAACATTTTGCTCAACGGACACATTCTTTGTGACGATGAGATTCAAAATTTTATCAATCTACCCTGCAGCCTATACCCTCGGCATACCCTCAAATATATTCCTAATCAAAATTCTGATCCATCCCATCGGGCATTACCCCCCCCCCCCCCCCCGACATAGTAAACAAAAACGGAAACCCTGTAAACAAATCAGTTCGCCTTGTTTTGCAACCTTGCGGCTTTTATCTGCAAAATTATTGGGTGATATGAATAAAGACTAGCAATGACTTTATCTAAACTAGGTCTTTCTGTACAAAATTAATGTAAAAGCACTAGCCATCGTCAAATGTAGCCCTATTGTTATGATAAAATGTACTGGACCTTCAGCTGGACACTTTGTAAAAATCTATCTAGCAATATTGACCATAAAAAAATTATTGTGTAGCAGAAAGAAAATCGCGTGCAAATATAGCGAATAGGTCATGCTCGCCAAAATATTCTGGTGCGATTATCTCTTGCTTTTAGCTGGATTCGTTCGTGGTATTGTTTCTCTGTTTTTTTTACAAAGGCAATGCATCTAGTAAGGCCCTATGTAGTTCTCCGCTTGGCAAATCATACGAAGAGGTGATTAAAAGAGACCCCGAGTACTAGTATATAATACCATGCGCAATTTGCATGGATAACTATTACACCTAACAAACACAAATTATACACCTTTCCAGAAATGGGGCGCTGAGTGTCTGAAATAGTGATGTCATAAGGGGAAGCTAGGCCTTATGGCGGAGGGACAACGGAGATAGTCAACACACTTGAATGCCTTTAATGACGGACAAGGGGGAAAAAGTTAGTTCCAATGCAAACCACCAATTTCGGGAAGCATGTATACATGTCTTGAATGACATCCACCCAATTATTGCCTAATATCTCATGTGCTATATGCTAATAATCAATACTCGACACATTGAGACATGTTAATAGTGGATTTGAGTATTCCAAAGTCTTTCCATAGACAGGCCACACAAAAGCGCCAATAAGAGCTCTACTTCAAAATAGACAATTTTTGGTAAAAAATGTATTGATTCGTTACTGTAAATCTAAGGCCATGTCTAACAATTAGTGGCCTGATATTTCAGGACGTATTGTGAAAAGAAGAAACAAATCATTTTTTCCGAAAATGCATTAAAAAAACAACATGTATTTATGTTTTACCTCGGATGCATTGTGTATTTCAATGAAACAACCAGGGGCCATTGTGCTCACCGTAAAGATATTTGGCGGTTAGGAATTCATCCTGGTTAAGAAACATGACATGTATAGTATATAGGTCAAAACAAAGTCGGTATGACATTTGATGTATCCTTGCTCGGAGTACCTACCATAAAAAAATCATCGAAAACAAGTCACTAATAAGCGAGATATTGCACTTTTTACCTTTTTAGTTTTGGCCTCCTGGTGGCCAAGTCGAGAATCAGATCGGATCAAAATTCGGTGTGGGAGGTTACATGTGAGAGAGACATGTGCACCAAATTTCAAGTTAATAGCTTTAGTGGTTACGAAACGTGCCATAGTTACACCCAAACAGCCAATTTTTACCATTTGACCTCCATGACCTTGAAAATTAGGTCAAATCAAAACCTGTATTATATGTGATGTCTCTTGCTAGGAGAACCTACCATTTGTATCGAAAACAAGTCACTCATAAGAGAGATATCACACTTTTCAGGTTTCCACTTCTGGCCCTCTGGTGGTCAAGTTAAGAATCAAATCGGACCGAAATTCACTGTCAGAGGTCACCTGACATTGGGGGTTATGTGTAAAAAGTTTCAAGTTCATAGCCCCAGTGGTTAAAAAACGTGTCACTGTTTTTGATACAGGATACAGACGACGACCGACGACGGACGACGGACGACGGACGACTGACGACTGACGACTGACGACGGACTGCGGTGTTGTATAGACTCCCCTACCTTGAGCCAAAAGGTAAGGTGTTGAATCTTAAAACTGATCATCACACATACAGACAATACCAAAATTATTATGAGGGAACTTTCCAATTTTCAATGATAATAGCAAGCATAGATTAATCTACGCTTAATACCAAGTATATATCCATATTTGCTGATACCAGTAATCTTATGTTAAAAGGCAGGCCAAGTTATAGTATAAAAGATCAGGAGTTGCGAGTAATTGGTCCTCAATAAATTTCGACTGGTTAATTTATGAGCATCCGATATATCGGTTCTCAGAAGATGATTTATATCTCCTACCTCGATCACTGTGTTGGGTTGTTTTTATTAATCACCAAACCTTGTTTTACAGGATGCCACTGTTTTTGTTTTAGTCAGCACGTCCCTATTCCATCTGATCTCATCCCGTTGATAATAATCATGGTGAAGACCTTCCACCTCATTGTCACTTGACCAACTGTTATCGAGAAGGAACAATGATCGAGGTGTCCATCAAGGTGATCATAGCGATTGCTTACCATTTCCCGCTGAAAGTGTAAATGCAGGAGCTGTAATGTATGTATCGATCTAATTGAAAGGAAACAATTAATGCATATCTATCGAAGACTTTTAACTGTTAAATTTTACTCTTATTTGAAGCCGACTTCCATACCACACTAATACACCTTCGGCTGTCAGAAGATATTCTTCGTACAGTTTTCAATCGAATAACCATTGCTATCTTCATTGTTTATTGCGGATAATTCCCATGAGCATACTGGGAACTCCCACTTACCTCGTCCTTTTCACCTCGTTGTTTTCAAGGCGTGAAATTTTCTAAGTTTTTTTGGCCATGAGACAGGAGTAGGTAATGTTAGTAGAATAGCGAGGTAAGTGATAGGGTATTTTGGCCTATGCGGGATATTCGGTCTATGACATAAACTTCGCATGTGACCCCTTATCTGACGACGTTTTACACACCTATTGAGACGTGACGTGGTGAGTTTTCGTAGATTATGCCCAATGTGGGAACACGGAGACATGGTTTTGTCTTGTGCATTGACTGAGCAGTAGGCCTGCTAAAACCGCTAGCAAATTTTACCGATGATATTGATTTTATCATGTTCTCATTGTTGTCTATCGCTATCGGTCATTGTTGTCTATCGCTATCGGTTAGTAGTGAGGTTAAGAATGCATACGACAAACGTAAACTTTACGAAAAATACGTTTCACTCCATCATGTCTGTTGTACTTGGGTCTCACAGATGCCTCTCTCAATAGAGAGTGACATCACTGTCGTAAAGTTCAAGTTTGTCCTATGTTACCTCGATGGTAAAGGAGCAAACATTAACTTTTTAATGGAGTGTGAAATAATACCAGCCATCCGCAAGGAAGCCGCAAATCGGAAATGACAATGCTTTTTTCCAGTAGAGTATATGTGGCAAAGCATGAAATAGAAAAAAAACAAGCAGTTGTACTCAGCGTTAAGTTCACGTTTATTGAACAAAAAAACCAGCAATCATTCAATCGTCCTCTAACTCGGAGTCAGACAAAAACGCAAGCCCCTCAACTTCTTCCTCCTTTTCAACAACTAGTTCATTGCGTGATTTTCCTCGCCAACACCCTTGACAAGTCCGCTTGCTCGCCATGTAATCCGAATGGCTTCTTCGGCGAGTCTCCCCCAGGTAAGGCCGATCGTTCGGAGAACTTGTTGCATTGAAAATAGTGGATAAGTCCCATTCTGCTCTGTGTTGCCTACTTTTCACGCTGTTCATATTGCCTTTATACCTACATTTAAATGCAAACATTATGGTCAAGTCGAGTGGTTGCAAGAGGGGGTACAGCCACCTGGCACAAGCTCAAGGTGTCCTCCAACCTCCCCGGCAGCCTCCAGAAAGCAATGATTATGATGTGCAGGATACCGATCAACAATTAGAAGGAATTGCTCTCCGTCATCATCAAAGTCATCTGATATGGTTTCCGTGCATTGAACCAACAGGTCGATTCGCGCCCAACCGTTTGGACAGGAGGTTACCTTTAAAAATGGATGGATCGATTTTACACCAAGAAAACTCAATTTACTGTGTTTTTTCTCAGAAGCCGCTAATTTCACCGTTTCCAACATTGTGTAACCTGAATTTCGGAATAGTGCAACTTCTCCGTCTGAGAATTTATTGTCTTTATATTTCGAAGTCCAGTGTCAATGAAATGTATACAATGCTAACCATGGGACTGCTGCTCCTATTAGAAATTGTAGTTACCGGTCGAGAAACAACTCTTTTATAGCTTAATTTAGTCTGTAAATCTTTTGAGGGTCGAGGCAATAAACACCAGCGTGAATAACGGTTTGGGTTTACATTGTTCATCCGATGTTACATTTTGCGTCATTCTGGTACAATTTCCATCAATTGGTTCATAACTGCTCCACCTTGAACTAGACAAGTGAAGTTAACCTCTGCCAGACCTCTCCTCCCATCCGCAGCAATCAGAAGAGTCACAGTACATCCTTCCTTTGCATTTCTTGGAGTTTGTATGTCGGTGTCGCGGTTACCAGTGAGGTCCATGGTATAATTGGGTGGGAAATCGTATCGAACAAATGTTTGGTTGATGTGGAAAATGCGCTCTGCTTGAAAGTTCTGCTCCTCGGTTATTAAATGGATGTGCTCCCGAAAGTCAACAACAAGCTGACCAGTGTTGTCCGTAATTTTTTTGGAATGCCTTTGCATCTGCGATAGCTGATCCGATTTCTGAAAAATGAAAATTCGTGGTCAGTTTTAGTTCGGAATCTTCATTCAATGTATTTACATGTATTCGGTAAATTTTTGAATTGAATAAGAATGATGAACATCGAATATTTGAATTGATTTGCCAAGCCCCTTTCCTTGTCATGAAACGTTCAAGCGTGGTGTGGTGAGGCCCTGAAATCCAAACGACCAGGTTGAGTCTCTTTTAACTGCGCCATTCGTTCGCCAGGAGTATTTCATATCCACTGGCCAAATTGCCGAATCGCCTGGTCCCTTAAATCAAGGGCGGAGACGGGAAACCTAAGTTCTCTCCTTTCATTGAACCATTTATTTGTGGTCTCTTCGATTTCGGACCATGATTATGAAATAAACATGTGCTGAAAGCTCTAAAAAGCACGAGAGGGAAAGATGTCTGATGGAAAATTAATATGGCTAAAACTGCAAGAAAAATGTTCGGCACTCACTGATTCTGCACACGTTCACATCATTTTGATCGACTACGAAAAAATGCCCTAAAACAGACAAGTTGGTTCATAATCCAACTCCCATTCGAAAAGTGTCTCTGAAATTCATTACAGTATAGCGAAAAAAAGCTCCAATTTCTTTTGCGCTTCTATGAAAGTGACAATTGGTCTTCGGAATATTCTAAAATTTTTTTTTCAAAACTAGAACTACACAAAAAAACTTTTCCTGATGAAGACAACCGCATTCGCGATCGGAGGACGTTTACTGCCTTTTGGTATACTACCAAACAGAATGTGTTTATCTCTCCATATAATCGTCCTGATATTTCTGCAGGGTGTTATTTCTATCTTTGATGTTCAAAATTAGAGCACAAAAGAAATTTCAAAATGCTATTAAGACTCACCATTTCCCAATGGGCGGTTTCTTTGCACTTTTCGTCGTCATTGACTGTCCACGTTAGGCATTCGTATGTCTTCTTCGTGCTGCAGCCAGTGACGGAAAGTAGCTTCTCGAATGTTTCAAAATCTCGCAAATTGAGCGGCATAACGTCCGTGATTAAGGTCTCCATTGGTCCATGCGGTGGACCCCTCCGGGCGTGACATCAGACCTGCCCCTGCCACGGGACGCATGGCATGTCCCGGATTGACCCGGAGAACAAATTGTTGACATTAGATACAAGAACCTACAAATTTTTGGGTAGGTTTCTATGGCACATTCGAGGCTAGTAATTGGTTTTGAGGCCAATAGTGGGCGCCACACAGATCCCACAAACGGTCACTAAATTTGCCCGATACTGGGGACCATAAAGCGGCATAATACTATGTAAAGGAGATTTTTCGGGCACATGAGCTGACCTCCATACGATAGCCAATTATATATACTTTGGAGGTTCATTGCAAAAGGTGTACCCCATCACAGCTTTTTCTTGCTAGGCTATATGATGTCAAACCTCGGCTGCGCCCTGAGGCTTGGACGCATCATCGCGTATGAGGCCCAACAGAAGGCGGTGACTTGGTCCCAAACTCACAGAATGGCCTCATAAAATCACCGAAGCATCCTCTCTACACGGAAACTATGATCATGAAGTTAAAGTACATAGTAGTTGGATCAGGACTGGCCCATACCTATCCATGGAAACTTCATGCGTCTGAAGAACTATGCTTTTTGGGAAGGGAGGAGACAAAACGGACCTCGTACCCACTGGCTAGTGAGACCTAAGCAATTCGAGTTGCGCTAGCCAGTATTCACCTAAATAACTAACGTTCTGTTCCAAAGAATACGCCTGCGTCTTTGGGCTCATGATCGTCACGATCGGAATTTAAGCTCACATTGGAAGGCGATCGACGAGCAAAACAAAAAGAACACTTTCGAAATCGACTTGGTTTGAAATGTTGTGGTCTGCATAAAACCCATTAAACATGACATCAGCATTTAGTAATTCAGAGCTAACACGGCAGTAACCAGTATTTTTGTCAATTATACCGGTTGCTGCTGCGTAAAGTTTTGCTATTCTATTATAAAACTACTCCTGGCTCTGGAAAATTTCTGGCCTGATTAACGACGAAGAACATGTAAGTGGGAGTTTCCTGTATGTTTATTCCGCCGTTGTTCTCACGACTTTGATGATGGTTAGCCTTCCACCACAATGACAATTGACAGACTGCTATCGAGAGGTAACGACAAGGTCTTCATCAAGTTCATTCATGGCCATTGCTTACCCATTCATCCTGAAAGAATAAATGCAAGGAATATAAAGCTTTGCCACCAACTAGTTGGAATGAAAGAAATGGATTAATCAGTGATTTAAGAGCAAAATATTACTCGCATTTGAGTGCCCACTTCCAAATCATGCTTATGAAACTATTCTGATGCCAGAAGTTTTTCTTACTGATCATTGCTGAATACTGGATTTACTTGATGAATGTTATTTTTCAATCGAATAACCCTTGCTGGGTGTATCTGTAATATACAGGTTTGAGTGATCTTCTAGTGAGCATATCCATATTCCGTCAGTTTTGTTCGTATCCCTTCGATGATGGTTTTGGTAACTGCTTTCCACCACAATGACAATCATCCTACCGCTATCAAAAAGTAACTACGGGGTCTTCATTGCGATTGCTTACCTTTTTTCCCTGAAAGAGGTAATGCAGGGAGTGTAAGTTTTATTAGTCGACTGATTGGATGAATCAAATGTTTTTATCAAGATTTGCTGTGTTGGTCTATTCATCAAATGACCACAACAATATCATGCTTATACAACAAGCAGATGCCACAATATACTTCTTACTGATTATATTTGATGACAAACTGATACTTGATGAAATTCAATTTTCAATCGGATAGCGATCGTTATTTGCAAAGTTTTACGTATCTTTCTAGTGAGCTTATCCATATTTGTCACTGGTTCTCAATACTCAGAGGATGTTCATGGCTATATACCGCCTCCCACCACAAGGACAATCGACTGCTAGTGATCGAAAAGTAACGATGAGGTCTTCATCAAGGTTTCATGGCGATTGCTTACCACATGATACTGAAAGAGTAAAGGCAGGGGATATAACTTTTGTCGCGAACCAATGGGAAGGAAACAAATGCATAAATCGATGACTTTATCTTTATAACACTTTTTTACCCGTATTTGAAATACAAATAAACTCATCCGATGCCAGAAGATACTTCCAACTGTTTATCGGTAATTACCGCATATACTTGATTAATCCAGAGTCTTTCAATAGATTTATTGAAATACATGTACATGTACATGTATTCTGATTAATCACAGCATGGAAAATTTCCTTTATATATTCCTGGCGTATATCCAAGTTTAACCATGGAGAAAAGTTGAGTTCGCCATTTTCGTAGGTAATTCTAATGCTGACACGCCTAATCAGAGTATTATTCAAATAAATATTCAAAAGGCTCTGCCTATAATAGGTTGAGTTTGAACGGGTCATGAGTGATTCCACCTCCTTTTTCGCTGATGTGAGCTCCAAGCGGAGAGCGACGAATGCAGCATTTACTCGAATGATTCGCTTATTGCGTGGTAATTTATTTCCAAAGAGGAGAGTAAGTCACAACGTTAGGATTAACAGTTTCCCTAACAGGAAGCCTTCGGCATGGAATGAAACCGACGACCCGTTAATCACAAATCATGGATAATGATAGGCACTATCGTGCAACCTCGCAGTTACGAACTCCTTGATATCAAAGTATAAAATTGGATTTTTGTTGACGTATTTAACATCACAAAGGTTGTTCTTTCTGGGGCCCCATGAAGGCGGTAATTATTGACTAATATATCAAATCAAAGTATCAGCGCATTCCCCGTCCTTAGTTTTTGTACTTGAATCAATCCGCGTTAATCAACCTCTGTGGTTGTTTCCCATATTTCACCTTTTCTATTCAATAGACGGTTAAAGAGACCATGACTCTTCAATAGGAGTTGAAACCCATGACGTCATTATATCTTTCAACCTTCCCCAACACTGAGTGGAAATTCTCAAAAACGGAAACACTCAATTAAAGAATGTCGCACACCCATATACATGTAGGATGCGACCAAACAATCACGCATTGACGGAATAATCGTAGAGTCGGTTAAAAATTAATGATCACGCGCCACCTCGCCAGACTAGCTTTTAATCACCGGATGAATTGAAAAAGACACATTTCGTTCTGTTGCACCGCTCTGTGAATTCCATTTTGGGACACCCAGTATGAAATGCCCAAATTCTTGTTTTAGACGTACGATGGCCAAGTGGTAACATATCATGCCTTCTAACCGTGGGGCCTGCATCTAGAATCGGAAGTTGTGTGTGAGCGTGGGTGCGGGTGCGTGTTGGTTGGGATGTTGCGGGTTGTGCGTGTGTGTGGGGGGAGGGGTATTTTGTCCTTATGTCCCTAAAATCTTTTTCACATACATAACATTTGTCATCACGGTCATCAATGAAAATCAATTGCGTGCCCATCAACAAGATTGTTATATTCATATGGGTCCTTATTCTCAGATGGCTTTTATATGCCAGGCTTATTATGATAGTAAAGACAGAGTGACAGACATGCGCTGTTGCTGAAACTGTTGTGGAAACTGGCAGAAATATAACCACAGATATAGCAACGTTACAGAGTTGGGCCGGTAAAGCACATATGTCGAGATGCGCGGGATAAAGCTTTCATATTTCTATTGTTGTATTCTAAAATTCTCTTGTACTATATACTATAGCGCATTGTGCGCGTCACAAGTATAGCAGGGTCGTCGGTACGACAGACTATTTAACCGGCTCATCATATAAATCATAATGCAACTTCGCAACTAGCGGAGCTGCTCGAGAAAACTTTTTCGCGGTAAAGTATTTTGAATGAATTCATTCTTCTAGTCGACTAGAAGTTTCAATTTTATGGTGATTTGCAAACCAAATGACAAATTAAAGTCGGCTTGGCTATTGCCCGAGCCGCGAACGGCTCATGTGGCCAGTTTCCGTGGCATCAAGCGACTAATAGTATTACTCCCACTTGATAGGATGCTGGTCGATCGCAGGTTAACTTCCTAGGCAAGCCTGGTACACATTTACTCCTTGTACCCATTTACTTCGGGGTGGAGAGAAGCAAGCAAGGTTAAAGTGCCTTGCGCAAAAACAAAAAGATGAAACAGTGTTGATACTTTTGAGTATCGAGCCTATACGACATTCTAGTCGTAAGCCCGGCGCTCTAAACACTCTGCCACCGATCCCCCTATCAAATAATAATAATCCCCCAAATGATTACTCATAATAATAGCAATCTGCAAGGATACATGATCGAACTACTTTTCCATTTCGAGACAACTTAATTGGCAGCCTAGAAACAACACTTTGACAACTTGAGTGCAGGTAGATATGTAGATTCCCAGGGCTGCCACTTCGTCATCCTCCTTTCATTTTGAACTGTACGAATTGGGAAAGGCTCATTATCATAATTCAACTTCGGAATTGAGGAGCGCCACTATCGGTGCTGAGGCAACTAGGGCTGCTGCTCCAGATTTTTTGGGGGAGAGAATGTTTTGTACTGCACACGATTTGGTAATGAACACGAGAGTCAAGTTTGCCCCAATAGTTAGGGTTCGGGATTCTATGGTCCTATATAATTACTGATCTGTTATCCCATTATTGTTGCTTAAATGACTGTCTCAGTATTGGTGTCCTTTTGCAAATAACTGAAACTTTTATTTCTATCTCGGATCTCACTTAAATCACAATTTTGGTAAATGCTTATAATAGGGGTCGGGTACAACATGCGTATTGGTTTGTTTCCGCTTCAAGGATAACAACTGTGATTAAAAAAACGTCCTCGCCAACACTTTCTTTTACCATCGTGCTCGTTATAAACAAAACCATAGTCTCTCATAGATCAAGAGGTTCGGCAATCATCGAAAATTCCCGCACCTCATCGTCCGTCGGTCAAATAGCACTACCTGTCTGAAATTGCGGGAACCATTGTTCAATAGCAGGATGATAAGCCAATGGGCGTGGTGGAAACCAAACTCTCCGATGGCTTTCTGTCACCGAATCAAAACTCTTCAAATGACCGAGGTCAACAGGTCATGACTATCAGATACAACGCACGTGATTTCTTACAGCCATTATATGAACTGAAGGAAATGGCCGTCAACTGGTTGAGGCAGTAACAAATTTCTACAAGTTTTTACGAACGGTGATATCATTTAAGAGATGCGTGCTCGACTATCGCATGCACCCGAATCATTTACTTTTCTTTTCTTTTCTTGTTACCTGTTACATGTATATCTATATTATAAATTACTACATGTACATTGCAAACGAGGCTTTGACAGGGAATTGTCAATATCAATCTATAGCAAAATTACCACACAGGTACAGTTTGCAACCGATGTCAAAATGTGTTGAAGTAGCGCCCTTTCCCTAGGCGTGCATACCACACTACTTCTTGATTGACCTTATAATTGGCATGCATCCTTCAAAATAACGTTGTGGTTGTTGGGACCTATTAGTGAAATAATAACTGAGACAAGACGTCTATTAAAATAGACGTATTGTCTCAGACATGGGAGTGGTACGCATGGGCAACGGAATGAAGCCGGTCTAGAAGGTTGAAATGACCCAGAATAGAATATCGCTAAATTCTGTCATACGCTTTAAATCTCTTAGCTATTGACGGTCATGGCCGCTACAGAAAAATACACCATAATCCGTCAGAATATAAAGGGACTGACAATTTGTTCAGGGAAAAATCTTCTACCTTCACTGGTTCACTGCGTATAGAGTGTATGTAGAACGACCCGGTCCCGGATTGATCATGACAACTTCAACATGACAGACATCGAGACACCATCAACAGCCTGCACACCTAGGTTATCAAAAACTCACACATCAGCGCTTTTAATACATAATAAACAGTGGCACAAACCTCTACATCCGGGATCTACTTGATTAGCAATTCAAAATGGCTGCACCATACACCCTGGACACACCCCTATGTCACATGCCGCGTCACCGCGTCATCGTCAGAATATCTCTGACCTGTCGAGCTGGCCGTTACGTGTCACTACTGTTTCTACATGACAAAAAACATTTTTGTGACCTATCAAATAAGTTTTAGACTGAGAATAGGTCTTCTGGTAGACATAAATAAAGATACCTGACACGAAAATATAAAAATGAATTCTTTGTCGCTAATTGTATTTTGCCACCTGCTTAAAATAGTACCTCTATATACACAAATCCACGTGGCTGTCATTTAATCCTGATGAAAAGTTTTTGTTGAAGTTAGTTCACAATAGTCATGCAGCAAATGGTAAATATTTGGTAAAAAATGTGGTAATGTGTTTTGAAATACATGTTTGTTAGTGCAATTGTCGTATTGGGGAAATCAACACAGTAATTATAACCAAAGGTCAAGAGCGAGAATTCAACCCACAGGAGGAGGCTTGGATTGCTGTTCATATGATTACCACAGAAGCAAAATTGAAATTTTATGTTTTCATCATCATATGCTAATGATAAAATGACATGTGATAGCGAGAGGCGTCGTCGATATGTATGTGAATTGTCATTAATTAATCACAGAGCTTTTATGATAAGATGCGTCCAGGGGTTTGAGAGGTCCACCAGAAGTGGGGAGCGCATTGACTCCTGAATATAGAGGATGCAGTGACACGCTGTTGACAGCCCTGCATGCCGACACCAGGCCATTTAGCCTAGACATTATGACAACATGGACAGTACTAGATATCGAGTCAACATTGATAACCTTGACACTGGTACATCAAAAACTTTGACAACAAGACAATTCAGACTCTTCGACAACGGTGACTGCCCATAAGTCCGAAGGTTCACAAGTCCGAAGGTTCACAAGTCCGAAGGTCCATAAGACCACAAAGGAAACATCCCATTTTGAAAACGACCCAAAATTTCAGAGGTCCACAGTTCCGAAGGTCCGTAAGTCCGAAAGACAGTAAGTCCGAAAGTAATGTAAAATGGTCCACAAGTCCGAAGGTTCACAAGTCCGAAGGTCAATAAGTCCGAAGGTCCATAAGACCACAAAGGAAAAATCCCATTTTGAAAACGACCAAAAATTCCGAAGGTCCACGGTTCCGAAGGTCCGTAAGTCCGAAAGACCATAAGTCCGAAAGTAATGTAAAATGGTCCACAAGTCCGAAGGTTCCCAAGTCCGAAGGTCCATAAGTCCGAAATCCCATTTTAAAGCGCGTGTATGTTATTCTTAGTCTATGTAGCATCAATAATAGGCGAAATCATCAAATAGAGCCTACGTGGAAACCCGATTCTGCGAATCACCCTGACCCATGCCAGCATCACGCGATTTTCTGTGCAGGTAGTCATTTTTTACTATGGCGTACGTGACAAGAGGGCTGAAGAAGGACTCAAAAGTTTTAATTTTCAATGACTTCCGCTACCATCGTAACAAGAATGCCACGGAAAAGATATACTGGCGATGCTGGATTATTTTCATTAAGGGGTAAAATCGGGGGAACGCTGCCCCCCCCCCACGGAAAACACTGAAAAAGCCTTGGTGCTGAAAGTGTTAATACATAGAAGATTTTTGATTTAATAGGCCAAAATCATCAATTTCAAATTTTGTTTTCGGACTTATGGACCTTCGGACTTATGGACCTTCGGAATTCGGCACCTTCGGACTAGTGGACCTTCGGAATGGGGACCTTCGGACTTGTGAACCTTCGGACTTGTGAACCTTCGGACTTATGGACCTTCGGACTTATGGGCAGTAATCTCGACAACAGGACTCCAAAGGTTTGTACACAGCTTGTACAGTATTTTGATACTGTAGAAGTAAAATATGCCATTAGGACAGCCAAATCCGAACAGGTTTTGAGATGCGAGTGAAGAAAAGGGTCACAATGATTGGGCCTGTAACTCGGATATCTGTGGAAGTGCCAGTGGTACCAGTAGAGTTAGATAGCAGGAAACTTTCCGAAAATGCCAGTGACAGAGTGACAAGATTTGGACAGTACATAAATGTGTTGCCAGTGATCAGTGATAGACCCGGGCTGGAGATGAGAGATGTAATAAATAAATATAGGGGCAGTCTGGTAGAATATTACTCTTCGTCATTAAGAGGCAGTAATTAGGGAAAGTGTTGATACATCATTGATAGGGCCGGATTACATTTGTAATCACAATATTTGGGAAAGTGTTGAGACGGTATATAGCGACAGAAAGTCATTGGTGACAGTCGTGGTAAAGCGGCATTGTCAGAGTCACAATATCAGGGTGGTGTTTCATCGTCATTGACAGAGTTACAAAGTCAAGGAGAGTGTTGCGATGACAATGATCTAGTCACAATGTTCGGGACGGTGCTGAGTTGCCAATAATAAAATTCACAAGGCTATCGGCCTCAGGTTCACAATTAGATTGGTTAGACCACAGGCCACTGAAACTTAGGTACTGTTGTATAGCTTGATATTCTTTTGGCACATTGCCAATGCCAATTGCCACTTGCCAGGTATTGAACTAACCCATGAAAAAGCTCGAAGTCACATGAGATACAAAATGGTGGACGAACCAGAAAAATGTAGACAGCGAGATTTCAACATGAAAATTGTCAACAAAAACACCTTTAGTTACGGACTTGATCTTCTCTTGCAAAAGATTGGATACATAATCTAACATATGGGGATGACGAAGGTATAGTTGTCATTAAAAATAAAAGCAATCTTACGGACCAAAACGCGACCGTAGTCGTTTCAATGTTCAACTTTCAGCCCTTCGATTCAAATTTACCGCCTGAAAACTTAGAAGGCGGTACCGCGCTCATGGAAATCAATGACGCAATACTCTATAAGACCACGTCGAAATTATCCTCAAAAATAAGAAATAAATTGCAATAAACATATAAAACGCTCACACATGAATTTTGGCGAAAAACACTAGGTTTGTCAATCACGTTCTATTTTACAATTCGGCATTCTCAAAGGGAAAGGTTCTAATCCATGAAGTGAATATACTCTCAACAATGTGAGCATATTTTCGTCATTCCCGCATAACTGTTCAACAGTCAACGTCCAACGACAATCCCACTCGACAAATGGTAATATTAATTCATGTCAAATACCTTGAAACCTTTATTTGATTTTAAAAGCAGTAATCGAGGAAACGGACATCATCCAAAATATCCACGAAATAAAATGACCACAAAAATACCTTTTCTCAAAATAACTAGCGATTTATACCAAATAAACCTGACGGGAAACAGAAGAACTGCATACAAATTTAGCTAGGCTATGAAAAATGATAAGACCTGCAGTGATAGATTTCAAGGAGAAAATCGAGAGGCAAAAATAAGGATTACAATAATTAGGAACAGTGTATGTCCTTAATCAATGCAAAATCACAATGTTGTGAATAGAAACTATTCAAATTTGAACTGGCCGGACGATGTCTTATGGGTAACGTTTCAAACTATCTAGATTTGCAACAGCATGTGAAAGCGTTCAGATAGATCAGCATATAAAATATCCGGACGAAAAAGTCTGAACACGATTCAGCCACTGACCTCCGCAGCGCACTGTATACCAACGCCAACATAGTACGCCAGTGGTTATATACTTGTTTATTTCGCACAACAAATTGTACAGAGATTTACAGAACTGGTGCTATACAAAAAAATTGGGTAGTGCGTGGTGCAGCGTGAAATAATTCATTTACATACCGGCCTAGAGGCCTGACATATAGACTTGCTCATGACACAATGTCCATTAATCGGACGAACATAAGAAATTTATAATATAAGCTAATTCCGCGTAATTTAACAGTCCAATCCCAAAGTCCCTCATCCCCAGAAGTTCCCTAATTTGTTCAAAAACCCTATTTTGTCTATGTCTATCATTCACCCTACCAATTTCTCTTAACATATCCCAAGTATTTGGTATGTGATCCCTATCCCAGCCATATTTGTGAAACAACCACTTAAAACTACAACCCAATGAGGACCTACTCCCCTGGCTTGATCTGAAACATATATTGACATAAATATTATTTGACAAATAATTTCCCGAAATGAACATAGCAAAGCTTTTCGCTTTTCTAACTGAATTTGAATGCTATTATCATGAATTGTGAAAGGTAGGAGAACATTGTGGGTCCGATAAGATAACAGTAAAACCTGACGTACACATTTGCGCCATGCTACATACAATTCTTCCATATAGGGTTTCGAAACATCTAACATCTGGTAACCATAAAGTGACACACAAAAACTATTAAATAACTTATACCTTATGTCCCAATTAGCAAATCTCAATTGTGCCATTAATATATTAGTCCTTTTATACAAGTCATTAATTGAACCCAGCACTCTCCGATGATGTACGTTCGGACCGATTAAAATTCCAAGACGATCTTCCCCAGTTGAAATACTAATCCTAGTCCCCTCAAATAAAATTTCCCGTGGCGGATCTTGAGACCCAAACACCAAGAACCTACTTTTTGACGCATTGAATGATATGCGTGATTTAATCGAGAATTTGCTTGCAATTTTAAGCATTGCTTTTAGCCCAAATAAAGTAGGGGCCAACAGAATTATATCATCCGCATAGGCGAAAGCCTCGCAAAAAAGAGTGCCTACATGACAACCAAAACCAGCTGTTTTTAAACCCTCCAAAAGTTCATCAAGATATGTTCCAAAAAATATTGGAGATAAGACTCCTCCCTGTTTAATGCCATTGGTAACCGAAAATTCAGAAGATATATGTTCCCCACTGAACTCTAACACGCTGTTGGGTGTAAAGATTTGCTAAAAACCTTGCCGCTGACGGACACAACCCTTTCTTGATCAATAGACGAAATAATTTGATAAAATGGACGCAGTCAAACGCGCGACTCGCGTCAAGCATCATACAATACACCGCAGTGTTACAATTGTTATGATAATTTATCACTTCATTGACCACCGTACTACACGATGCCGTAGAGAGACCTGACTTGAGCCCAAACTGGGCATCAGATGATTTTAATACATTTTTATACTTTTTGAGAAATATGTTCTCCAAAATTTTAACAATAATGCTGCTCAAGGAGATTCCACGATAATTATCCGATATATTTAGCGACTTTCTGTTGTTTTTTGGAATAGGTATTACCCTTGTCTGAACAAAGCCACCAGGACAGTGCCCATGACTCATCATGGAGTTCAATAATAGCGAGATGTATACATTTAATCTATGCCCTCCATTTATAAAATGATCATACGCTAAAATCGGATTACTATCCTGTTTTCCTCTTTTCAAACGTTGCACCCCACTCTGAACTTCCTGCACAGATATGCTATGGTTTACGCTGCATTGACCCTCTACACAGTGTGTAGCAATGCCCAGAATAATCTCTCTTTTCAGGTCGTTCATTTCATTTGCATTGTATGATACCGAATTGTTTAGCCTCTTAAATTTATTACCGAACAGTTCACAGCTGGCTTCTCTGCCCCTTTTATCATCCATATTATTTGGAAGAACTCTGTCGGACCCTTTGACTTTTTTACACCTTTCCAAAATTCACTGTTATTATTATTGCAAAGAGACTCTGCTAATTTGTTGGCAGCTACTCTGTCTTGGTTTTTCTTATTTCTGTTAACAGCTAGGTGATACCGTGCCCTTGTGTGACGGCGTACATCAGCTACAACCCCTTGACGTGGTTTGCCGTTTTCCTTCCACAAATTGTGCCAAAATAAAGCCCTTTGTTTACTCTCATTTAATTCCTCACTCCACCCAGCTCTACCCGGAGGTCTCCCTTGTACTCGTTCACTTTCAGGAATAGTTTCATTACTAGCACACATACAAGCTGTTATTATATCGTCATGAAATTCTTCTATTTGTTCACCATGAGTTGTACAAAAATAATCATTACAAATTATGGCACCCATCGGTACATCGATATGATTTAGTTTCTCGCTAAGATTCTGCTCATAATTCAATATGTTATCTGGTTCAGCTTTGCTCCATGCCAAGGTTTTCTTGGCCTCATCCTCATGTCTCAACTCATCATGAGCAGATCTTGCATTAACTTCTAAACCCATATGAAGACTGGAATGATCCGATGTATTATCTCCCTCGTTGAGAACATTGTAATTTACAATCTTGTTAAAAACACCTTCTGATACGATAAAATGATCCAGTAGGGTACGTTCACCATTTATTTCACTTTCAAAGGTAAAATCAACATTACGTGTATTATGCGTGAGACCACAAATAAGGTTTTCCCCTTTCAACGAAATCCAGCAGTGCTCTGGTGTGTTCCGACTGAAGCCTACTGAAGTCGGTATTCAGGTCTCCCCCTATTATAACCTCTCCATTGTTAGTAGCAAGAATGGCAGAAACTTCGTGTAACACTCTATTAAATTCTAATACATTTTCCCTCTTACCAGAATCGGTTGGCATATAAACATTGACCAGCAGTAAACCGTCTTTAATAGACACGCTTTTTATATTAACAGCACACACTCGTTTTGAGTCATGCTGCACTGGAGTTATACTCGCTTCGCTGCTTGCATTCCAAGCTATTGCAACGCCACCATACGGTCTACCAATTAACAATGACTCACCCTCCATGCCAGATGCACCATGGATATTAACATTGTTCCCAATGTCCCCCCCTTAATTTGAGGAGTTGCTCATGAAAAAGCCAGTGTTCCTGTAACAGGAGAAAGTCAGTGTTCACCAGGAGATCCCTCATGTACTGCTTTCTAGCGGGCCCATGGCCATTACTGTTAAATGTACATAGTCGCAACACATTCATTGTAGTCAATGTTGACAAAAGAGCTATTTGCAGACCCTGAGACATGAACTTAATTTTGACCCTTTTGTTCCCGATCTCTGAACGGTACGACATACCTCCTAACCATTACGCCCTCAGGCCACGTATCCTCACAAACGAGTTTTTGAAAGTAAGCTACTGTTGTAGTAAGCTGTCACCAAGGGATTAACAGTATGTAATTAGTTGTATGTAGATACAGTCACTCTCGTTTGCCTATTATTGTTAACCCTTGTGTAGTATACATTATTGTAGTGTAAAGATAGTTTATATTGTACCGCTGTAGAAGTAACGAGTTATCTTTAGTTGTATTAAAGTTACTTTCGTGTTACCTTCTTCGTCGGTTGTGTTGTGTGGGATACCCTGTCCATACTGGCGTGGTGGCAGCAGTGGGATTACGAACCTTCTGACAAACCGTACCAATCATGAAAAAAAACAACAACAAGACTCTTCTCACAATATACGTGGATGTTCTCACACAACGCCGTGAATACGCACGGGGATATCAACCGGGATAGAACTGTAAGTGTAACCTTACTGTGACTCTGTCGTCATAATACAGCGTGCACCGAAACAGTGGTGTGTTACTAAGACCGAGGCTATAAACTCATTCGAAAGTTGGAGACAGAATCTGGTATACACACTGTCCCTAGATGCTGACTTCGCACCGTTTCTGATAGACGGCAAATAGTGGGGAAAGAAAACAAAAGCAGCTCCACTCCGTGGCTTCAAAAACGATCCAGATACGGTTGCCGAAGCCAAAAGACGCACCGCAGAGCAGAAAGCCAGCCAGCTAGAGTTAATGCTAGGTCAAATCGCTAACTTTTGTCCTATAATCTCTAGAAACACTATCGTGAAAAACTCTACGTCTATCGAAGGGATTTGGCAAAAGATCCGCCTCCATTTTGGTTTCCAGACCACAGGAGGACACTTACTGGACTTTGCCGAAATTCATCTCGAACCCGATGAACGCCCCGATGACCTATACCAAAGGTTAACGGCGTTCGTCGAGGACAACTTACTCAGAGCTAACGGCATATCTCACCATGGGGGACAAGTCGGTGGGGACGAAGATCTCAGCCCCACCCTTGAAAACCTCATTGTTGAGACTGATACACCCGGACATGCCAAAGCTGGTAAAACATATATATGGCACAGAAATTAGGTCCAGAACTTAAGCATCTATTAAACCAGAAATTTCACAAGCTCTGGAATCGTTACTTGATGAGATCCATACGTCTGAAACAGTCAAAGTAATGCGTGCTGATGCATCACGACACTACAGACCCAAACCAAGTGCCACTCGCCAACCTACCAAAGCAACGAATCGGAGCAAATCGTGTCCGCTTTGCAAACAAGCGGGCCGCTCAGAGTATAGCCATTACCTCAGTGAGTGTCGACACCCCCCGCAAATGACCGCCACACATGGTCAAGGCACGCCAAATAATAGAGGAGTTCTCGAAAGTGACGTCGACAAGGAGGACGAACATTTGCCCTCAATCGATTCGCACACCTACTCTGATGATCACCAAGACCCGTCTTCAACTGCAAGTAGAATTCGTGTCAGCCAGTCACCCTATATCGATGCGTTCTATAGACATTTTAGTACCCGTATAACGATAGACAGTGGCGCTACAGGGAACATGATCAGTCTATCCGCTGTGAAAAGACTAAATATCGACATTCGCAATAGCTCTCAATCTGCTCAGCAAGCATACGGTTCCTCACCACTTAAAGTGATTGGTGAAACAAGAGTTTCATTCGTTCGGGACAAACAAGAACTCTTTTTTGAAGGAATAGTGATCGAACACTTGGACGTAAACAGTTCTGGCAGGCATTCCATTCATGGAACATAATGACATTTTAATCAGACCCGCTAAGCATGAAATCAAACTCAAAAATGGTTCAACGTACATTCATGAGTCACTACACGCTACTACATCCGAACGTCGCGCAGTCCGTCGCACTTATGTTCTCCGCGGTCCTGCTAATAGTACAACAATTTGGCCAGGTGAGTGCATTGAAGTTGAACTACAATCAGACGATCCAATCGACCGCGACTCCGAATGCGCAATCGAACCTCGCCTAGATTCGAGTCGCTCCGATGAAACATGGCCGATCCCAGATATCATTACCAGTGTCGCGGGAAAAATCCGTATCCTAAACATGACAAATGAACCGGTTACGCTGAAGCGAAATGAACATCTCTGTCAAATCAGCCACGCTTTTGTCCCTGATGATAAACCGGCAGGTCTATCTGTAAAAACACCATCTACAGGCCGACCGCAAGCAAACTCCACCAAAAAACACTCTGCCAATGTTCGCCTTGACCCAGACGGTATATTCACAACTGACATAGCCGCTAAATTCCGGTCAACTCTAGATGAATATGAAATCGTCTTTAACCTTGAATATAAAGGCTATAACGGTGCTTCCGGTCCATTTGAAGCTAAAGAAAATATGGGTCCCGTACAACCTCCACAACGAAAGGGCCACCTACCACAATACGCCCGCAACCAACTGGTAGAATTCCAGGACAAATTTGACACTCTTGAAGAACAAGGTGTGTTCAAACGTCCTGAAGACTTAGGTATAACTGCAGATTATCTGAACCCTTCATTTCTAGCCAAGAAGCCCAATGGTGGGTTTCGACTTGTCACAGCATTTGCGGACCTGGGCCGTTACAGCAAACCCCAGCCATCGCTAATGCCTACCGTTGATTCTACCTCACGCCACATCGCCCAATGGAAGTATGTAATAACCACAGATCTCACTAGCACTTTCTATCAGATTCCACTTTCGCGTGGTTCCATGAAATACTGCTGAGTATGCACCCCCTTCCGTGGAGTTCGTGTGTCCGATCCGCAATGGGCATACAGGCTCAGAAACCGCACTGGGAGAGCTAATGTGCCGTGTCACTGGTCATCTTCTTCAGGAAGTTATAGTTGCTAAAATAGCAGACGACATCTACATAGGAGGCAACACTCCTGAAGAACTATGGCTTAACTTCAGAAAGTTCCTGCACGCCCTCCATGTTAATTGACTAGCGCTGTCCGCTCCCAAAACAGTAATCGCACCGAAAAGCACAACAATCCTTGATTGGATTTGGAACTTGGGCACCCTTAGAGCTAACCCCCACCGCATTGCTACCCTGAGTAATTGTAACCTCCCCGAAAAAGTGAAAGATCTTCGGTCTTTCGTTGGAGCATACAAAGTCCTCGCTCGAGTAATTCCAAACTGCTCTAACGCGTTAGTCGAATTAGACAAGCTTAATGCAGGGCGCGAGTCAAAAGAGAAAATCGAATGGTCAGACGATACACGCGAAGCATTCAAAAATGCTCAGAAAATACTAGGATCACACCGTAGCATCACGCTACAACGCGCAGAAGACTTACTCTGGATCGTTACCGATGGCGCTTTCCGTAACCCAGGCTAAGGCGCTACATTGTACGTAACGCGCGCAAATAAACTACGCCCAGCTGGATTCTTCAGTGCAAAACTTCGTGATCGACAATCAACATGGATACCATGCGAGGTAGAGGCATTGTGTATTGTAGCTGCGATCAAACATTTCAGTCCGTATATCGTTCAGTCCTGCGTACTAACTGACAGTAAGCCATGCGTACAGGCCTTTGGAAAAAAGGCTGCCGCGGTGAATTTTCGGCCAGTCCCCGTGCCTCTACATTTATATCCATAGCAAGTAGATACCAAGTATCTATCCGTCACCAAGTATCTATCTGGATCCGCAATACTCCAATCAGACTTTGCGAGTCGAAATGCCGCACAATGCGCAGACACTTCCTGTCAGATTTGTAGTTTTATCAGACAAACAGAAGACTCAGTCGTCCGACGTACACCGGTATCCATCCCAGGCATAATATCTGGCCAAGCAAAACTGCCGTATACAGGCAGGACCTCTTGGCTTAATGCATTCTGATTGTCCTGATTTGAGGCGAACTAATGCTCCCCTCAAACAAGGAACCAGACCATCCAAGAAGATAACTAATGCCAAAGACATCAAGAGATACCTTAACTCGATAACAATCTCCAAAGATGGTATTTAGTTGTCCCTCAAAATGAACCGCTAGCTCCTACGCGCGCATTGTAGTCCCCCGACAAGTCCTGGATGGACTACTAAGCGCCCTCCATATACAGCTAAAGCACCCTTCCACCCACTAACTTAAACAAGTCACACACCGATGGACAAAGCCATAGAACAAGTCGCAAAAGGATGTCACTTGTGCAATTCATGCACTGCAGAGTACACCTAAAGTGCTGGTGAAACAATCCACCTGTGAACCACCGGACACAGTTGGCACCTCATTCGCTGGTGATGTGATTAAACGCAACAAAAGCTGTCGCAAGCGCAAGATGTAATACCGAATCGCACTGATACGGAAAATGTCTCTCCTACAATACATTCGAACATGGTAGAGAATAAATTTGACACAATTCGCAGAGACGATAACACGATCCAAAATAAGGAAGATATCACTACTCTATCACGCAATACTGTCAGTACGCCATCGAACCCAATCGGGACACTGATATTCACGAACCAGTGTGTCACTCAGAAGCAAGTGGGAGATAGCAGAAGCAGTAGTGCTCTGGAATCATCGAGGAGATCCGAAAATGTATTCCTTGGCGTTACCAGAAACCGCCGTCAGAGAAAAGCGGTCGTATTCGTTGGCTACACTCTCTGCAAAGCACAGGACATGCGATTGTTAACTTCTTAGAAAATCAAGGTGTTAAAACCCCAAGGGTTAGGCTGATGAAAAGCAAAGTTAGAGGAACCCAATCAGCAAAGGTTATAATAGACGAAAGGGATAAAGACGCACTTCTTCGTGAATGCTTTTCGCCGGAGGGAATCGCCTGCCGCGAATGGTTCGATTAGTCCGTCCAGAGCTGAGAGAAATCAGTACTAAACGCTTATGTGATGAATGAGTCAAATATTACATTCCTTCGCGTGGTGCTATGTATGGCGCAGACTATATTGACCACCTGCTTAAGTCGAGCAGTTCAGATATCTTAGGAGTTTGTGAACACTGGCTTTACCCAGATTGTCTAAAATTTCTCCAAACTATTAATCGAGAATATTCGTCGCATGGTGTCTCTGACAATAGCCAGGATTAGCAGCCGCCCGACTCCGACTCCGAGTACGAGTACGAGTCAGAGTCGGATCCGCGCGCGAATGTTCAGTTTGATCGAATAGCAACGTCACGACTCCCGGTCAGAGTTGATCTCAGTTCCAGGTGTTTTACGTTAGATGTCGCTGCGAAACGTAAACATAGCAGACGACGGAAACAATCGGCTGATCGGCAGTGATTTTCCTTTGATCGTGAATTAAACCAGTTATTGAGAAATGGCAGATTTTACTAGGCCTACATCTTGGACTTGGGAGCAAAAAATAACCCAAGGGCAATTGCATGCTTCCTCACTTGTAATAACCATTGATAACTACTACCATGCACATGATGAATGTCATGTACACATGATGTACACGCATCGCATGCGCATCGATGTGCAAAAAAATCGCGAGAATGCCACCCAACAAAGATGCCCATACAGAGCACCCTTTTTCCACCAGAACTACATTGCTGGGCATTGACATATCCTTGAAAGCATTTACATTTAAAAACGATCAGGAAATACTCCGAATCTACGATGATAACAGAGAAATTTGCACTGGGAGCGCACTTACGAATAGAGGTCGTCCAACTCGGAGTTTACGAGCGAGTACGAGTGACCACTTGGGAAACCCCCGCACTGTTGATGACGTAAAGCGCAAAAAGGGAATCACCTCGTACTCGGAGTCGGAGTCGGGCGTCTGCTAATCCTGTCTATTGACCTTCTTTCCTCACATACGAATCGCCGTGGTAAAGGAGGAGTCGCTATAATGTGGCATACGTCCCAATCTCACTTGGTAAGAACGTTGGATATAGAAAGTGATCGTATAGTAGGAATAAGCCTCTCTTTCATAAACCGCAGACCAGTTTTCATTCTGATGGCTTACTTACCAAATTCCAATCACCCAGTGGAATTCTTTATCGAATACTTAGAATACATTGCCGAAATACATGATTTTTATAATTCAGTCGGAGATGTAATAGTTATGGGGGACCTCAACGCCCAAACAGGTGGGGCTAGAACCCCAACTGTTCAGAATTGCCGCAGGACACGAGCGCTAACTAACTTTCTCAATGGTGCAAATCCCGATCATCTACCAGAATTCTCGGTAATAAAGCCCTGCACACGCGGAGACAGTGATGGCACCGGCTCCACTGCGTGTCATGTTAATGTCAACGCTCAAAACGCATAAAACTCCATTGGGCACGTTGTATCCGGTCTGATTTCGGTAAAATCGAACAATATCGGACAATTCTAAAAGCCAAACTACCAGTTTTTAAACCCGATATCGTAAGTTCAAGTGATGAGGTAGACAAGTATTACAAGGATATCATAAATGCAATGGTGAACGCGGCGGAGCTTTGTATACCTATAAGCCGGTTTAACAACAGATTCCGTCCTTATTGGAACGATTGTCTGAAAGACTGACACATTAAAATGTGCAAAACACGGCATGCCTGGGTATTGGCAGGAAGACCCAGTGCACCCGTCATAACGATACGGGAGCAATATAAGGACAGCAAAAGGCTATTTCGGGCTGAAATGAGGCGTTTGAATGAAAAACTCGAAGAACAATTTTATGAAGAAATAAACGAGGCAGCAGAAGTCGATCAAATTCAGTTCTGGAAATTGTTAAAAAGTAAGAACCGCGATTCCGAAAGAACACCTCCGCCAATGCGTTTTGACGGTGAAGTGGTTTACGATACACGAGATATCATTTGTAAATGGGCCGACTACTTTGCGAATCTGTACACTCCGATCGTTGCGGTAAATACGACGAAACATTCAGACAAGAAGTCGAAAAGAAAGTGCGCGAAATGGAAACTGAGTCGCGGGAAAACTACATTTCTGTGTTGGACACTCTCTTCACTCAGGAGGAAGTCTCGTTATGCATGACTTTCCTCACAAATGGCAAAGCAGCAGGTCTAGACGGAGTTTCAAATGAACATCTAAAGTATGGGGGTCCTGATCTCGCGAAGGCACTGGCCAACCTGTTCAACCAATTCATGTTAACAGAGCACAGACCAAAAGCCGCGAAACAAGGTGTCATCCATAACCTGTTTAAAGGGAAAGGAAAGAACAGAAGTGAACCCAACAGTTATCGCCCGATAACCTTATTGCCAACAGCGTACAAAGTTTTTGAACGTCTCATTCTAGAACGGATTAAGAAATGGATCAACGACGCGAACATTGCATTCCCAAATGCACAACAAAGCGCATATCAAAAACAACGGAGTTGCGTTTCAACTTCCTTCGTGTTTGAAGAAACTGTTTCGTATTTATTAGAAAGGCACTCGAAGGTTTATACCTGTTTTCTCGACGCAGCTAAGGCCTTTGAGTGTTTGGCTGGACGGCTTGTTCCCACATTCAGAACCACGATATGCGCACAATTACAAACATAGGTCAGATGACATTGATGACGAGGAGTTGGATGCTCCATGCGAACCACCGGTACCTATTATACCTAGCGAAATTTCTGCGCCGCTCCCCGCGAACAGCAACACTGAGGCTCCACCTGAGGCCACTAACAGCATCGCTGATGCAACTCCTGAGTTTAGTGTCAACGCGAATTGTGACGCAAGCGAGACACCGAACATCAATCCCCCTAACACCGAACCAGCGACTCCGCCAATACGCTCAAGCCGCAACCGTAAACAGATCCAGTGCTTCGGCGACCCCATCACCAGCTTGAATTTTTCAAAATGCCTTTAATTTGTGATCTCGAATTTAAAATTTCACAGATATTGATGGTGAAATATCAAATTTGAATAAGTAAGTCAAAGCATCGAAAATTGAAAAACTAAATACGTTTAAAGTAATAGGCGGTTTTCTATTGCAGTATGTTTTTTCTTCCTCTGGTTCATCAGTAGGCTATTTTTCTAAACGTGTTTGATTATTTTCCAATTTTAGCTCTTGGATAGTAGAAAAAAGCGTGAGTGCACGCTGAGTTCACCTCACCCCGCTATAAAGACGCAACGTCATTTCCATTTGTCGTCGCAGTTGCGGGGTAATCAAGCGCCATCAGCATGACTTCGGAAAAATCTATATCAGCAGCAGGACGTCGAAGGGTAGATCCTAACTCAGGAAACGCCTTACTAGTGCATCGTTCCGATTGGGAATATTCCGCCAGTCATTTTATTTCGTCAGTCACCAGTCATTTTTTAAAATTATGCGGTAGCCTATTAGGCATATGGCATAAAGCATATTCGAAGAATGTTAAAGTTTTTGGTAAGTATAGGTAATAAACTTGGTATCGTAGAACCTCTCTTAGCGGACACCTCTATTTTAAGGACACGAGCTTTGGTCCCAAATTGGTTGTGTCCGTTCAATTTGACCTCTCTAATCAGGACACCTCTCTATTAAGGACAGCACTTGTCAGTCCCGATGGTGTCCTTAATAGAGAGGTTCTACTGTATTTAACGAATAAAGGTTTTGTAGTACCCCGTCACACTGTATCTCTTATTCACGTCACAATGCTGCCTCTTTCGAATTCCTGGCCGGTATAAAAAATGTGAAGTTTGGGCGGGGGGGGGGCATTAACCTGCCCTTTTAACTTTCTCAGAATAAACTGACAAAGTGGGGTCCCCCCGCCATTCCAGAGGATAACATTAACACTATCAGGAACAAATCCATATGATGGAGATTGGGTAATTTTCAAGTTCAAGCCTGGGATTAGATAACCCCACATAATGGGAAGGCCCAAAATACCATTCATGTCAGCCCAAAATACACAGTTGAAGAAATAGAAAGTGTGATTATACCATCATAATTTATCAAAAGAATCAATAAATTGTGTTTGTACAAATGAATATGAAAGTACAATACAAATGTATATGTGTTCCTTACAAAGCAAACTTCTCAACTCCGAAATTCCTTTCGGTTTTACCTCGCATTATCAGTATATGCACCAATCATACATGTTATGCTGCCAAATACGTCACAATCACTATTAAACATGGTTAAGTTATAAAAAATATTTGATTTTACCTTCAATCATACAGGATTTGGCACTTTTGTGCCGAATTTATAAGTTTTTAAGAAATGACTGCTGACTGGCGAAATAAAATGACTGGCGGAATATCCACACTTTATCGTTCCACATGGAAATGCATGGAGAGCTAACTCGGGTCATATCGGAGTCAACTTCGGAAAGCGCGATAATTCAGCCAGATTTTGAATTTTCCCTTTTTTGTGCAACTTGTTGATGGAAACAACTAAAGTACTTAATGTTGAATAGGAGGTGACTGGGCAGCCGACAGCTGGGTAATATTGCATGCCCTTGATAATGCCAATGGTCCTTCAAATGTATTTAGAGACCAACTTGACGATATATAAAGCCAAAGAAATTAGAGTTGGTGTTAATAATGGGGTGTCTACAAAACCAAGACCCAAGACCCAAGACCCAAGACCTACAAAACCAAGACCCCCACCTACAAAACCAAGACCTACAAAACCAAGACCTATAAAACCAAGACCTACAAAACCAAGACCCCCCATCTACAAAACCAAGACCCGTCAACAAGCATAATCCAAACTGATTTGCAGATTTGCAGATCAGGGCCAGGTAACCAGGCCCTGCTCCTTGTCCTGGTTTCCATATTTTTCATATGTGTGAATATTTCTCGCATTTCTCTGTCACAGGGACATTATCCGATGATTGGAAACAGGTCAATAAGTTCATAGATAGACTTACTGTCCATGTCATCTACTGTCATAAGCCAGTGTCTAAGATTGTGTACTTTCTTATCATATCCAAGAGGCCCAAAGTCAAAAAATGCAAACTCCATCATTATTGAAAGCGGCCGCATACAGATGCCTTTAAATCCAATGCCATTATGATGATTGAATGTATTCATGAGTCTGCATTCTTTCACGAAGTGTTTCTCGTAGCCATCCTCCAGTGCCTGCTTTATCACCACTTTTTCACCACCAAATACAGCAGAACGAACCTTTCCAAAACCCCCTTCACCTATCAATTCATCGAAAAGTACCTGATCCCAAGAAAACGTCTTCAACCCAGACAAATCGTACTCCTTCTTAGTAGCACAGAGTCTTGGGATTTTAAAAGGCATCCTTTCGTTATGTTATACAAGCATTACTATCCAAAACAAGAGAAAAACAATGGTACTCACTATAGCATAGCTATGTGGAAACTGGTAACAAATGCCTCTTGACTTCTCATGATATGACTTTGATGTTATGTAAGCTTTACTATCTTGACCTAGTTTAATAGGAGTACCCTCGGGATCGAAGAGAACCAAACCTCCCCTCACCAAAGCACCGTGTAAACAAATTAAATTTACCAGCTCATCATGTATGTGGTGGATAAACATAAGCTGCGCTTACACCACGAAATATTGGTGGACCAATTGCACTTACACCACCACATTGCCGCGACAAATTGGTTCGGCAATCCATTGCCGATACAAATTGCCGAGCGAATTTGTCCCACCAAGCTTGATGGTCCAAATTCGCCCGGCTTGTTAAAAGTTCGGCTTTGTCGTGGTGTAAGCGCAAATGGATCGGCAATTAGCTAGTTAGATGGTTCGGCTCCAGGCGGCGCTTTCGAAATGGCGCTTTCTGCCAAGGCTTTCCGCGTTCGGCTTATTGTTTGCGCGCCATCTGTAGCCGGATTTTATAACTAGCTGCAGCGCTGGTGTAAGCGCTTGGTGGATTTTCGATGGTGCGGCATTGGTTCCCGAACCAAGATTGGTGGTCCATTTTCAGGTGGTGTAAGTGCGGCTATAAAAGGGTGGTTGACCTCTAGGTGTTTGAAGTCCACTGCTTGTTGACTTTACAGCTTATGATGCCGCGAATCTGTCTCAACAGGAGGTGTAACTAGTTTAATTGCTCTCCATCGACTCCAGGTAGCCATGCGAGGTTTAACCGTACATACCCTACACGCAGGATGTATTATTTGCCATCTACCTGGGTGAAAAACGTTTTGTCTGAACACTCATTCAAAATACTTTTTCCTCGTTGTTCAAAAGAGACTTGTGCCACTAATTAAAAAATAGCACATCACTGGCATTTATCACAAAATGAGCTAACAAGGGTCTTGGTTTTGTAGGTCTTGGTTTTGTAGGTGGGGGTCTTGGTTTTGTTTGGTTTTGTAGGTCTTGGTTTTGTAGGTCTTGGGTCTTGGGTCTTGGGTCTTGGTTTTGTAGACACCCGTTAATAATGTTAGAGAATGTCTCGCTTTCGCGTTGTACACCGGGGTAATGGGTACATGTTTATTCAATAAAAAGTCCTGTCACCTTTAACAGAATCTAAATTCAAGGAGCACTTTTAAGTTAGCACGTGATGAAATAACACATTTAACAGGGACCGTATTAATAATACCGTGTGTTCCCCTTTTAAAAAATCCTATCCGTCGCCTAGATTTAAATTAGGTAGAATGGGGTAATAGTAGCCCCGGTTTAATTGTAGCCCCTGCCTATGATATTGATTGATATCCCCATGCATCAAACAATGCAGGGGCTACAAATAAACCGGGGCTACAAACACCCCATTCTACCAGAACTCGAGCTAAATGAGAGAGAACAATGTTGTGTTATCAAGCATACGCAGCGCCATCTGCTATATGCACCATGAACTGTAAGCATCACTTTGCATTAATCACCCATCTCGAGTTCAGATCCAGCTAATAATATACAAAGTAGTAAACTCTGAGTGTGTGTACTACATGTATCCAAGATAAATAAATACAATAATCAGCCTCCTTAGTTAATATAAGATCGACCAAGGAATACAACATGGTGTCATCAGAAGTCATGGCAGGATTATATGAACAGTTAAAGTTACATGAACAACTTTATTTCGGATGGAAAAGTAGTGATCTTTTCAATGGCCGATATTAATGGTCAGTGATCTGGATATGATAAGTAGCAAGAACGGCTTCCAACCTACAGATCTAAGATTCTCGTAAAAGTGTGATGTGCAACGGTCGGGCAGCAGCATCTTTATAAACTCTATGATTGAAAACATGATACATGTACATTGTTTTATCGTGTCCAGAACATTACAAGTGTTCCAGAAGAGATTCCGGCTATTTCCGACTCACATTTTAGAATAACCGGTCAAACCATTTCAAACGAACCAATCAGCACGTAGCCTTGGAGGGTGGCGTATCACATATCGTAGTCATAGAGAAGTCTATAGAGGATATACTTCAATAGCATTTCAAAAAGACATTTTACAGACACAAACAGGAAATCTTGATACCGAGATCCGGCCGATGTTCAGGACCATCTAATCGACCAAATTGGCAAGGTCATAGTACACACTAGCGTCAGGCGGAAACTGACTGCGAAGGTTGCCCCGCAAAGGATCAGGAGTGTAAAAAATGCGGCAAGCTTGGTCACTGGGGCAAAGTTTGCCTTCACAACCGTGATCGTGAACACAGGCCCACTAATAACGCTACAGGACGAGGCAGAGGGAGAGGCAGAGGCCATGGTCATAGGAGCCAGACTCAACATCAAAACAAAGGACGCGGAGTACACGCCGATTATCAACACGCTGGTTTTTTTTCCTCTGAATTCGAAGGAATATCGTTTAGCGCAGTAGCTCTAGTCTTTTGAAACAAACACTCTCACGCAAATAGCCCGCAAAAAAAAAATCAGCATACGCCGCATTAACATTCAACCACATCCCGGAAAACATATAAAACTTCGCGGAAAAGCCGTCACCGGCGCGCAAGGAAACGTGATGCCGCTGAGGACATAGAATAATATGTACCCAGAGAAAGTTAATCGCGAGGGAAAACCTATTAACACTACGCCATCGAACATAAAGCTAATTGCATACAATAGTACCGAAATTCCCCAGTATGGCACTATCACAATGCCATGCCGATATCAAGGCACAGAAAGGACACAACCTTTTTAATAGCGGGCACCAGTGGTCTCGTTATTTTCGAGATCGGTCTACCAACATGCGTCTCACACGGATTAGTTCAACTCAACTGTGAAGTAAAGTTAGTGCCCAGGACACAGCATATCCGAAAATTTACTCTTCGAAAGTACTTCGTAAACTATACCCCGACTGCTTAGTGGACCTGGGAAAAATCAGGTAAACACAAGATTACGTCAAAAAAAGGACTGCTTGTCAGTCATTCACGCTACGTAAACCTCTTGCCGAATTAAAGCGTATGATTCGAATGGAAGTCATCAAGCCCATCAATGAAGCCACAGATTGGGGATCCAGTATCGCTTACAAGCCAGACGGATCGCTCAGGATATGTCTCGACCCCAAAGAACTATACATATCATTTCGCCGGCGCGAAATTCTTCAGCAAACTCTACGCAAAATCAGGATATTGGTCAACTGAACTGGATGAGGAAAGCCAAGCGGCGTTAACAACGTTCAGTAGCCCTTTGGGCGCCACTGTTTTCGCCGTCTGCCATTCGGTCTAAGCATCTCGTAGTACCTGTTCCAGCGTAGGATGGATGAGATCCTGGAGGGATTAGAAGGAGTAGTATCTATCGCTGATGATATTATCATATATGGGACGACTGAGGAGGAACACGATAGGAACGTTCACAAGCTGATGCTACGTGCGCGTGAAAAAAAAGACTAATTTTCAATTACGTAAAATCAACCCGAAATCACGCCGTTTTTCGGAAACTTATACGGCCGAGATGGTGTAGGCCCTGGAAAGGTACAAGCAATTAACGAGCTAGCGACCCCAATCAGTGTCAAGACACTAGTCTTTCCTTGGTATGGTAACATACATAGCTACCAAAACTCAGTGAGTTAAACGGCACCACTCAGAATACTATTGCAAAAGGACGTTGATTTCCAATGGAATCACGAACAGCAATCCGCATCATCAGATCTGCAAAACTGCAACCGGGCACTCAGTTATTTTAACCCGAAATTACAGACAGTCATTCAGGTCGACGCAGGCCTCTACGTGTCCGGAAGATAATTCATGATTGTATCAGATCACCGCCCGCTTGAAATGATCTGCTAAAAAAATCAGACAGCTGCACACGCACGATAAAGAAGATGCTATTGCGCCTGCAGAGACACGATTACGACATAACATACGTACCAGGGTGCGAAATGATACTACCTGACAGCTTGTCTCGCCTTCCGAAAACGAAACCAGATCCAGAGATAAATCTAAACGTGAAAGTCTGCCTGGTACAGTTTAGTGAATCTAAACTGATCACCCTCAAAAAGGAAACTGAAAAAGATGAAAAATGAGTGCCGCTTTGACCACTAATCGTCCGTGGATTCCCCGCCTGGCAAAAGGATATAGCGCCGAACCTTAAGACGCGACAGAGGATAGCCTAATCCTAAAGGGACCACAAATCGTAATCCCCGACGCACTTCGATCAGACTATCTCAAAGCAATCCATCAAAGCCACCAAGGCATCATCATAGGCCAACAACGAGCCCGAAGCGCCAAGTACTGGCCAGGAATACATCGTGACATTGAGAACATTGCAAAATACTGCATTCCGTGTTAAACACATCAGGCGGCACAATCAAAGGAACCGCTTGATCCGATTATACCAAATGTCCCGAATATACCAATGCACACGATTGGGACGGACTACGTACATTACGCTAACAAGGATTACCCAGTAATATCCGATTATTACTCCAAGTTCCCATTTGTCGAGGAAATGAAAGACACTTCAAGCAAAGCAACAATAATCGTGAATGAGAAAATGTTTGCAACGTTTGGTATCCCAAACACCATAATCTCAGACAACGGTGGACCCGTCATTGGCGGACGTTACCAAACAATGGTCATCAAACTCGGCATAAACCACGAGACCAGCTCCCCAAACAATCCAAGTCGCATGGCTTCATTGAAAACAAGATAAAATTCGCTGAGAAAATGAAGGAGAAAAATGCGAATTTGAAAACATCACTACTGGCGCACCGCACAACGCTCTAAGGCCCGAAATTGCCTTCGGCAGCCGTGGTGATGTTCAAAAGGAAAATATCCAACAGTCTGCCAACTCATATCCGATCAAAAGAAACAGAGGCCGAAATCAAAAGTAGGCAGCAGTCACAAAACAAAAACCACAGCTTGGTACAATCAGGACGGTAAGGAGCTACCAGAACTGTCCCTGCAACAGCCGATTTTCTATCCCGACGAGGCCAAGCGCACTTGGCACCAGGTTGGTCATTGTTGGTATTGGCCCAAAACCTTGGTCATAATTATGCCATCATCTGCAGCATCAATGGTAGATTACGCCGAAACGGGAGCCTTCCAAGGCCAAGCCATGTAACCTTCGATCTTCCAGCAGACAACAACAGATTCGATGCATACGAACCAAATATGCACTCCCACAACAAGACAGAGCAGAGCAGGCCTAACGTACCTGAGTTGGGTGTGGTCGTACCTCAAACACCTGCCAGCCCAGAAAAGAACGTGCCATTTCCTGCAGCAGCAGGAAACAATGCGCAAGAACCAACAAAACCCGCCGATCGAAACGTGAAAGGCGACCTCCAAATTGGATCGACGATTTCCAAACTGGATAAACGATTATGTCAGGTGACGTGCTGGTCCCCTCTCCCTGTATTTTCTTTGCTTATGTTTAATTAGTCTTAGAGGCATATAAAAAATTCAAAACTGCGTTGATGAACTCATGAACTCCAAGAACATCCTGGTAAAAGCTCAACTTGCCGCCAGAACACTGTGACAAATAAATGGACAGTTTACAGTCAAATCGCTCAGGTAACTTCACTTACAGTGAAGTCAGAAATTCAAGACGACGATTATGTTATCATTGAGATGATAATATCATGTCACAACTAAACCTTTTTTTAAAATATGCATTGAGCATTGTAATTTAACGGTTAGTTTTGAAGGTAACTGGCGAAATTACATGCCTGATACTTGTTTTCCAGAGGATGGCAGTGCCACCATAAGGCCTGCCTCTCGTTGAAACGCCTGGCTCCATGCCAGCTACCGCATGGACATTGCATTTGGGAAATCTACTGGACAACACATCCAAAAGATCGCACTCATGTAGCCAGTGTTCTTGCACAAATATGAAATCGTATTTGTCCGAAAGGAGTGTCAAGCATGACAACTCTCCCAGTACCCAGACCCTGCGAATTGTAGCTGGTAATGGAAAGTGGAAGTCTATTGCCAAATGACTGTGCCACGATTAGGAAAAGGAAACCGGTAAGGATGAGGTAGTTCGCTAGTGGGCTCTTATTCATTCAACAGGTTCTTTCCTGGCGCGATCTCGAGACGGGACGATATATTTTCTTACCATCACTCCTTCCGGCCACGTGTCCACATTTATTAGTTTTGGAAAGTCTGACTTCCCAACCGTCACTCGGAACGAGCAAAAGGCTGCATCACCGTGCGAAAGCTTTTTGACCGCGCGTACTTCGATATTCAGTTCTGACATGTATTCCTCTATGTCTGCTTCGAGAGTTCCCTTGTTTATCCTATAGACAAAAGCGTCCCGTGCTGGTTCCGGTCCAGCCTTTAATTTGTCATGGAATTTTCCACTGCCAGTAATGGCCTTGCGCCTTTTGCCCTCTCGTTTCTTTCTTTTCAGTAGTTCATGTCTGCCTGGTTCCCTTCCAAGAAGTTGGAGCTGGAGTTTTGAATGATGATGGTAATCGACAGCGGAGGAGACCTACCCATGTATGACGGGCAGCGGCGTCAACCGAGGAAATTCTGCACGAGGCAACATCGAAAAAGGCAACAACCACAACGAACCTTAAATCTCTTAGCAAAACACTAAAAAAGCACATGTTTCTTATTATCAGTGTTTTTATCTTGGTTTTAGTTTTATGTTAGTTTTACCAGAGATTACACCTGTCCTTAATTAGTTTAAAACCTATTTTGAAACGGGATTAAGACTAACACCTATTGTAACACTCACACTAAGCATGATTTCATGGTTTAATCAATGGTTTTTGAGTGTAAGATGTGGTGTTTAAACTACATCTTAAAACTGACTTAGAAATCACCCAATGTAGTCAACTCTTAGTGTGTGTATTATTAAAGATCAATTATACAATAACCATCCTCCTCATTTCATATAAGATCGACAAAATAATACAACAAAAAACTCTACTCAAGCGAAATTGCGTTTACTAAGAGGCAACACAGACAACAAATGAACAAAGCGAAAAAAACAGACGACGGGGCGAGGGAAAAGAAAATAAGGACGAAAGCTATGGAAACCCCAGCAAAACACTAAGGTGAGTGAAACAAGTGTTATGGCTAAGTTATAGCAAACGTCAGAATTGAAACTTGACGACACTACATGAATATACAGGCATGACAGGCAGCAAAACTAATTAAAGTCAAAATCTTCCTCTACTCGCTGAAGCACGAGCTGTGGATGGCCAACAATACTAAAAAGTGAAAGGATAGTATGTAATGTTTGTGTAGGCATGTAGTTTTTTTCTTATTTTGCACTACATGTATACTTGGAGTCAAAATCGTCCTTTTCGCTGATGCATTAAAGCTGGCCATTGCCACATACTAAAGTGAAAGGATAGTCCGTGTATACAACTAATTACTTTCATTTTGCAGACAGGTGATGCACTCTGGAAAGGGTTATCTCTATTGCATGAAGTGATTCATACATGTAGCAATCCTCCCATTCTTTGCATGAGAAAGTGATGTCGATGAGGAGCCTAAACCACCGGAGCCAGCAAAACGCCGAAAGACAATCAGTAGTCTTGGGCAGACTATTGATTTCATGCAGAAAACCGAGACAATGACTTAGGGAAAGAGAACTACAGTTGAATAAAAAACAGGTCGAACACGAGGAAATGAATTCAAGTTAAAACGGGAGGAGTGGCTTTGACGAATGGAACCTAAAAGGGAGGAAAACAACTTTTGTTGCTCTATGATGAAAAAAGGTCGTTATGGACAAATAGGCTGATTTCCCCCCCCCCCTGCGGTCAAGTCTTTTCAAAGTAGACCAGGTCATCGCTTTAAGGGCTTGTTCAAGCAAGAAATTACACTGATCTCCCATTGATGATATATGCACATTTTCTTGCTGAAAACTGCAACATCTGATCAGACAACTCCTCGACATCGTTCGGAATCAAAAGAAGGCAGCAGTCTATTTCGTCACCCTCTATTGAAAATCTACTGAAACGATGTTGTTTCCGGCATGGTAGCCCAGTTTTCTCACAAAGTGGATAAGTGTCTGGATGAGGATGTTGCCCAACCCTGTGGCTGATTACATCTTTGAATGTAGAGTGACTGAAATAGCAATCGGTGCATGCGAACGTGTTACGTGGATGGAATGACCGAAATACAAAATAAAGGAAAATATAGTTGTCAATGATTTAGTTTTGTTAATAATTCCGTATGTGGAGCGTCGGGGGAAAGACATTTAGCCAAACACAATTGCAAATTGGACAGTCTGCCTGTGGCTGACGATTTGGACTTTATGATATTAGTTTTAGATTCAGTTTGAAATTTCGATATTTGATTAATTGGTATCAAGTCTGTGTTTTATAAATGAACAGTAAAGCATTTACTTCCGGGATCCTTGAGAATAAGATTTTCCGGGCATTACGCTTGAGTTTAATACATTGTAAATAGAGCCCAATTGGATCGGTCAGATCAAGGAAGTTTGTGTTGGATTGAGGAATTTAAGTTATTATGGTTCGTGGGTGGAGAGAAATTGTATATTGCCATAGCAATGAAAGACATATTCTATCAATTGTGTTGCTAGGCTTGGCGGCACATCGTAAAGAATGCTTTGGACTTTCCTTCTGCTGCCTCTTGTGTAGGCGGATAACTTCCGTTCTGAGTAATAAGTAATTTGCTGTAATCTTTACCGATGAGCAATTGTACGATTGTAACCCCTTGGTGGTCCTGAACGGAAGAGGGCCTGGTCTCTCCGAATCTCGCCCACTCACGCCCACGCTTCGCATCAAATAGGAATCTCGATTTGAAGTATTCAGTGTAAAGGTAGATTCTGAAGTGTAAGGATCTCACTTCTTCATTCAAGTGTCGGACACCGGAATAGAGCTCGGAACAGCAGAAAATTTCATCTGTCTTCATGTTAACAGGATGCAACACAGCCTTTGACTAAACAAAGGTCCCAAGCATGGTTTTTGCCGTTAGAAAAAAGTCTACATCACAGGTAACTTGACATAATTCCGTAGGGCTTTTGAATGTTAGAGTAACAAGGCCCTAATAAAGCACTTTGAAAAAGTTATGCTTGGAAAAAACACACGTCGGATAAGAGCGATGAATTAAAGAGATGGATAGAACATGGTGAAATGAAATACATGCCGTTGGGACAATAGTAGGCAAGATCCTTCCAGTTGTAAAACTCGACTTGATGTTTAGATATACAATATGATAATCACAAGAATTTTGTGAGCGCAGATAGATGGTAGTGGGAGAAGAACAACTGACTCCCCAGCTTTAACAGCGTTCGAGATCGATCAAGTGTCTTTTCCCTGGAAAGAAATTCCAAACAGACGTTAACGACTCCCTTCCGTGGTATTACGTCGTTCAACTATTAGAAGAAATGACTGCCCTCGGGACGAAATCACTGCTGTATATAAGCTACCCGAAAGAAAGTACCACCGCTCAAGAGTTAGCTACGACAGGACACTATGGAACGATGTCATCAAAGAGGCGAATAGCTTGTACGGTACAGAATCACCATGCTGGTCAATATGCGTACAAAATACTATAGCGCTGGCATGCCGCAATCTTGGGTTTATCGCGAAAGTTTTGTTCGTGTGCCTCAGTCTCATCTCAAACTAACTTTGGTAGAGGACTTCTGCGATAAACAAAAGTGCGAACTGTAAGTTTCGTAATTGGTATGACGCTAAGGAGGAGCCATCCCGTTCCCGTCGCCGAACGAATTAGACGAAGTTATATTCATTTGTTGAACACGGTTGCTATATACAATATACGCTTAGTGTCACCTGGATGCTGAAAACCTCTTTTACGACCCACGAGGACAATGCGTAGCACCAAGGGATATCCTTTTTGCCATAAGCAACCAGACGCAGATCCACACGAGATTAAGTGTCAGTCCATGATACCACCATGCAGAATCATGCAAATGGTGGCAAGGTGGGGGGTCAACAGATCTAGTTGTAATTTCTACCACAGACCTGTCCTAGGGTACTATGAAGGCTGGTGGATTGGTTTCGAAAATAACCCCACAGTTTTGGGGTACGGCTGTTTTAAAATTTGCAAAATTAAAAGCAGATTTCACCACTAACCAGCCAAATCGGAATACGACGGCGCAAAATGTTCTCGCTTTCCTCCTGCTAAAAAACCCCTGTTCCCGCACTCCTATTTTAATTTATGCCAAGGAATATGATATGATCTGTTTTCACTTTTTTGTAATTAAGGCCAGACAGGTAATGCCAGATTTTTAAAGTCCAAATTTAACCATAATTATTGGATGCATTATCAATTACAATATAGAAAGGAAGAAAAAAAAGAAGCATTTCACGTACTTTGCCAGCTTTCCACCACAGTACTGCTCTCATATCTATAGTTCCATATGGTAAACAATATTAGAAAGGATGTTGTTTAAAATTGTTTCAGTCAAGAAGATTTCAATTAAGATTTATAAGGCAAGTTGATATTCATTTAGTTCCAATGTTCCAGGTCGTTCTATATTTGCACGACAAAGAAAAGACTTGAGCACGAAGTGATGGAGGCCGGTCATGTCGACACAACTAGGAACAATCTAGTAAACTGCACGAATATCTTGCATGGTCCACTTCAGACAAGAACAATGATATCCGAGGTATGATCAGGCAACCTGTGAATCTTTTGCATTTATTCTCCGAGTAAATGCCTAAAACAGTTAACAGGTTCTTTCAAGTGATGTCCATGCAGTTTTTTTTCTGATCGGGGTAACATGTTTACAGAGCAAAGACGGATTATTTTTTTGAAATTGCTATTTGTTTTATGTAAAGAAATCACATCTATGATTGAAAGGAATGAGGTCGAGGCCAACAGAAAAGAAGGGAAGGCTTCTCGATCTATACCTAATGCTGCAGCCAGAGGAGCACAGCCTTTACTTAAAATCCGTTATCGCATCAATGAATCTCAAATACCAGCGCACAAATGTCTCGGGATCTAAGATCTATGTAATCCAAGGACAATGATATGCAACAACAGCCTCATCCTAATTCATTGCGCCTCCGCCAATTCCTGACGCAAGGTTGGGTTGTAGCTACGTTTTCAATACGTTGACCGGATCGATCGACCACTAAAATATCTCGAAATCGCGCAGGGAGGCTTTTGGTTTTCCCAGGCTGATGCAATAAATGATTACATTGACACTACCATCCCCTGTCAACCAACGTATGAGCAAAATTGTCGCTTTTGAAAAGTAACGAAGAATGCATTATCATTGATCATGCAGAACTTTATGGATGGTTGCCGATTTTATTGCGTGCAGAAATATCAAATTCCTTGAAGTGCTGTTTGCCGCAATTGTGTGAAACGTATCTTTATTGTAAACACTCTAAATAACCCTTAAATTTTGGCAAACGGGCAACGGCTCTCTACGAGGTATTTGCCAGAAAATTTGGTAGGTTTCATACAAAAGATCAAGGCAGAATATCCAAATCATGTTTTATGAAAGACATGGAAATGGGTACAGAATCCAACATACTGGGAACATATCCTCTTGTGGTAGTTTATCAGGCTGCTTCTCATTTAAATGTATTTTGGCAACCTTTACACGAGTACAAACGGTCCTGATGAAGGCCATGCTCATTTATTGGTCACTCAGATTAATTACGTTTAGAGATGAGCTCGTTTCCGCAGACATTGCACACATACTCATTGCTCCTACTGGCATCGGATGTCCTACAAAAGAAGAAACAGACAGTGATCAAGCAATTGATATTTAGCAAGTAGTTTTAGGCTGACCTAGGGGAGTTGCGGTGATATGAATTTAATACCACGTCTGAATGATGAAATATCTAATTCCTGATACGTCTTCCTTTAGAGCAGCATTTTTATATCAATATGAAATAAAATAACTCACCCGCTGTTTCGTAGTATTTGGGAATCCATGTTTGTCTTGTTGGTAAACGATCTGTCACAGACCGGGCACTTGTGGCGCTGGATGTAGATGTGACCATCAACATAATCTTCATTATTTGGGTTTCTTCGCCCTGATCCTCTGTGGTATTTTGTGACATATTCTCGATCTTCGTGCCATGGTGCTGCGATGATGTGGTGATGAAGGGGTGTCTACAAAACTAAGACCTAAGACCTAAGACCTACAAAACTAAGACCCTCCACCTACAAAACTAAGTACACTCCATTTTAATCTATAATGACAGACCGACTGCATGCATACAAGTCTAGTAAAAGGATTGCCTACCCTTGGAACCATAAAATTTTTGTAGGTCTTAGTTTTGTTGGTGGGGATCCTAGTTTTGTAGGTCTTAGGTCTTAGTTTTGGAAACACCCGGTGATGAAGTCCTTGCCTACTTCCATATGATTTGCCACATTGATCGCACTACCATAGCTTAGACTGCTATTCAGGGGTTGTGACATACTTGTACGTCTTTTTAGATAAAAGCTTGTAAATTGCATGCTCGAAACAATTGATATTGACCTGTCGTAACAGTATCGTTCCACAAATATTCTGAGGGAGGCAGAACATCACATATTTCTAATACGTAAAACATGTAAACCTGATTAAATTACATGTGTACCCAAGGCGTCATGCAGGCGCTACAACTAAACTTATCCCACAGCGCGGCAAGTTGAAATTTTTTGTCGGGTCCTTACAGCCCATTATTTCATGCTACAATTACACAGTTTGCAGAGTTTATTGGGTCTTTTCGGGCATTCAGTGAACGGTTCCTCAAACGGCGTCTCCTCTAATTCACTCAAGTTCCGTAATTCTTAAGATAGCAACGCATGCGCGTTCTATGACGAAATTCATTTATTTCTCTTCTTATCTTCATATTTAACCAGTTGATAGATATGATCGATAAATATGATTGCCATAGAACAATGCTATTTGGAAGTTTTGGAAACAAGGAAACGGGGGTATGAAAATAAAAATTGAAAGATGATTTTTTCCTACGTTTTTAAAAATCACCCGATTTCAATATTTTATGTCGATTCATATTCTTTGATATTTATTAAGCACTTTATCCCAAATTTTTATCTGAAATACACAATTTAAGCCAGTTCCATTATATTTTCTTTATATAATTTTGTGGCTGAATATCTTTGAATTCTTCAGCCCACAACACTGAGGTGCGGAAATTTAGGAAGAAAATGCAAAAAACTAAAGAGTAATGTTAATATTTCCTGATTTTTGGAATGGAATGAGATAAACAATATTTTGAGATTGTGATGCTGCAAGAAGTTTTGAAATCGAATGATTTTTCATTTGAAAAATTTCACATTTTTGAATAATACATGTATAAGTTTTTTTCATTTCCCCTTTTTCAAAAAATAAACAGACATTGTTCTAAGACAACATATTTATCGATAAAAGTTAGAAACGTGAAATGCGTAGCTCTTACGGTTAAGGAGGCATTCTTGTGTATTTGGGGTCTTTTTTAATACTTTTAAACGCTAATATGTTTTGCATGTGGAGGAGCCAAGCCCGCTGGGGCAGATGTGGGCCTCACGATAGGTTCATTCAGTGCCCGCAGGGGGCTTAGCGTATTAACTGTTTGTCTTGCCGTTCTCGCGAGCGCATAAGACACAACTTCATATAGTCGCTTTTACATGTATATGAAAATACCTCAGTTGTGTCCCAGGCGGGGGCAGGTCGGAAGAGGTCGGGAAAAAAACAACAGAAGACCAGTCCTGGCCCCGACGTTATCATGCACACACTCACCTACAACATATGAAAGTACATGGGCTGTAATATAGACCTGAACAAATAGATATTCTCAGTGGGAATGTTCTTGGCGAAAAATGAATTTGTGCAATAGTAATTCCCATGGCATAATCTGAAGGATTGCTTGAGAGATGTAGGTCACAAACGCCCAATATTCAAAATTGCCTTTTTAAAATAGCAGTTGTCAAACTCCTAGTAAGCCCCTGCAACCACTTTAGGCAAAGGATACATGTACAACTTACAATGGAGGAGGTCGACCTAAAATACGCCCGACTGACCACGGTTCTAAAATCTAACGGAATGCGGCAGGACAACTCTATGCTCGACTAGAAAAGCTTAACAACTCCAGAGTATTTTTGTTATGCTTGTTGCGGAACAAAGATGGCGGACGGCGTTACACGGACTGAAAATCCGCTCCGATTTTAACTCCCATTTTCCGGATTTAGCCGATAGTAAGTGTCTCAAACTTGACGAAAATAACAGTGAACTTGTTGTCTTTCGACTACAATATGCCAGGCCAAAATTCTGCACAGCCGGATAAGAAAAAAGCCCGTGCGAATTCTGCCGGTAACGTTTTGCCATTGGGCCAAATCCGTACCAGTACCCCAGCACATACATCATGTACAAGTAGTGCATTCGACACCGAATGCCATGCCGCGCCCAGTAGGCCCTGCCGCAATGCCCGGACAACAAGCTGCTCAACCACCCGTGACGTACATGACCACGACGGTGCCCAATCAATGGTTGGCGGATATTCAGGCAAAATTAAGCGATATACAATCGAAGTTCAGCAAACTTGATTCAATCGAACAAAAAACGCGGGACCATTCCCTTGATGTCGAACGGCTGAACAAAACCCTTGTAGAATATGAAAAAACAACGAAGTTTGTGAGTGAAAGCTTTGATAGTGTAAAGGACAGCCTGAAAGAGACCAACCATGAAATCAGACAACTGCGTAAGGACAACGAGGCACTAAAGAGCGAAATCACAGACTTGCAGTGTAGGTCTATGATGACAACCTGTTATTCAAAAACATTGAGGAAACTGGTGGCGAAAACACCGAGGAAGTAATACAGAATTTCATTCGTAAGGAAATGCGTGTAAGTGATTAGGTAAACATCGAGGTGGCGCACAGGTACGGAAGGGGGTGGCGGGGCGGACCCCGGCCCATTGTGGTGAAGTTCTGCTCTCGAAAGGACAAGTCCAAAGTAAAGAGCAATACTAGAAACCTGAAGGACACGAGGTACCAAGTTCACGAACAATTCCCTAAAATCGCAAATGACAGGCGGAAAATACTTTTCCAATACATGTACTTGAAAAAGGCTAAATCGGATGGGAGGCGGGCGCCCCTTAATAGAGACGTGTTATTTGTCGACGGCAGGAATACGATGTCTCTGATTGGTTAAAGAAGTCCGCCGCGAAGGTCTCCCGCGAAATTTGCATAAGTCCCCCGCAAATCGTGCAGAAGACTCCCGCGAAAATACCTCTGCCGCAAAATTCAAACCGTCCTTGGCTCCTGATTGGTTTAAATTGGGTCACGCGGCGAGATTTTTACGGCGCATTCTTTTGCGGCGTGTTTTTAGCGGGGCATTGTTGCGGCGCATCATTCGCGGGAGGCCTTTGCGGTGCAAGTAATTAATCGGCCGATATATTCTGATTTATGTCCCCTCCCGCCTACCATAGACGTTAAGATAGCGAAGACGTATGAGCCAGCCCATGGTATCAGGCAACGGGTGTTGGCCTGCGTGATGCTCCAAACCGACAAGGAGTAGAAATAGAGGCGAACAAATAGGATGCCGAGGGTGGACAGTGTGTTAAAATATTGAGTATTGTGTGCGGACTGAAAAATCGGTTGCAACATGACGATTTCGTTGAATATATCAAAAACTTTGACGTTTTAGCATTCCAGGAAACAAAGAAAGATGAGGTTGATACGGAGACATTGAGGGACATTTTTCCAGGTATTGATTTTGATTGCTTCCCTAACCACAGGAAAACACTTTCCACTTACAGGTCTGGTGGTACAGCAGTATGTATCAGAAGTGTTTGCGTCAATAAATTACACCACTTAAACATGATGATTCGAACCCCCAGTGGTTTCATGCAAAGAATGGCGTTATTCTTGAAACGGATTGTATTTTTGCCAATGTTTATATTCCCCCGGAGACCTCAAGGTATTCGAATATTGAAATATTTGATAACATTGAACAAGAGCTTTTAGCTAAGGCAACATTTCTTTCTCCTTATATCTTTTTGGGTGATTTTAATGCTTATACTTCAACTGTATCCGAGTTTGACATACTTGAAAATGATGCCAATGAAACCGACATATACGGAGAGTTACGAAACGGTGTGGAAGGTATCCCACCACGGGCGTCCATGGATCAACATAATTTGAATAACTATGGTAGAAGGCTTTTGCAGTTGGGTAAAAATTCTAATCTTGTTATCTTGAACGGCCGTTACGGACACGATATACACCTTTCCAGAAATGGGGCGCTGAGTGTCCGAAATAGTGATGTCATAAGGGGAAACTAGGCCTTATGGTGGAGGGACAAAGGAGGTAGTCATGGTTGACCAACACACTTGAATGCCTTTGATGACGGACAAGGGGGGAAAAGTTAGTTCCAATGCAAGCCACCAATTTCGGGAAGCATGTGTAGGTGTGGGCGCTTTGACCTGTAAACTTGGCTCGGTGGTAGATTGTGTATTCACTTCGGTGCCCCTTATACAATCGATAGTAGACTTTTCAATCGAACCATTTGATCCACTTTTCTCTGACGTGCATTCACCCGTTTCTGTACATTTTCATGGTCACGTGAATCAAAACAACCTTTTGTATAATCAGGAAAATGTAAATATTGATAAAGAGGGCGCAGTCGACCCAAGAGCGTAGAGACCCTAAGGAAAGGACGCCACTAACTACAGGGGCATCACTATTTTAAGTTGCCTAGTGTTCACGAGTATTTTGAATGAATGGTTGTATTCTTACTGTGAGGCCAATAATAGAGTGATACATGCAAACCAGTTATCGACCAAATGTAATAAAAATAAAAAGTTTGTTTCAAAGTAAGAATCATGTAAAACTAGCCAATTTCCTCTTGGCGTGTCGCAGATTGTTTAATCTAGTTTAGCCCATATATGTGATTCATTTACCTTGTGTCCACCCTTGACCCTGTACGTCAGCCATCTGTATAATTACTGTTAGGTTTTTCTTCTAGGTACTTTTTTTAAAAGTGGAGAATAAATTGAATTGAAAATTGAATTGAATTGAGGGTCTTGCTGTGCGCTCAGGCTTTGGTATAAAATCGCCATTTTGTTTATATGTATTTTCGTAGTGTGCATGTATGCGTATACATGGTTGGATAGAGTGAAAGCACTTCATCGCATCAATTTCACTATTATCATTTGCCACATCGATTTTTCATTGTTTTCAATAAACTTCGTAAAAAGCGGATTAAATTTCCGCAGATGCGATGATTTTCGCATTACAATAAAGTATTGTAAGCCATTGTGTTGAATTATATCAAAATGGCACTCCTATAAATGCCGCGTCATCTCACGGCAGCTCCGGAACGCCACATTATCATTTGCACTGAGTCGCTCAACTTGGCGAGATGCATTTTGAAAACGGCCATTGCCTGACGCGTTGCGATTTTGTCATTGTCAGATTCCACTATGGAAGAGTGATCGAGGAGTCCCATTATATGTATATGGTACCGCGGGATCTCAAGCGGGATATAGGCCGTCCTTTTTACGTTATGAGACGAATTTTCAATTTACTTCAATTGGGTCTGTCTACCTATCAATCCCTCATCTGAACATGAAAACATACCAGGCATCGATCAATCCCTGATGATCAGATCAGGGAAAGCCGCATGTACGTAATTGAATCAATGCACTTAAATGTTGATAACACTAGCCTTTTATACGTACATTGGGAAATTTGAGAAATATCACGTTCTGCTGCTCACAGAACGTGGTACTTCTCACAAACCTGATGCCCGCCTGATAAACGCCAAAATATACTCTCTGAAATATCGCATCATACCTGCATCATAACGCCTGCATTATCCACCAAAATGCACAGTCTACAATGTTATCGACCAGAGAGTACTAAAATTTCACTCTTACTAATACACCTCACAAGCATGACAAATCAGACTTGACAGGCTGAGAAATAATCCGTACCAACAAAAATATGTAAGGCGAGCATGTTGACAATAACTAATTCAAAACATGTATACAACACAATTAATATCTGTCAAAATATTTTTTCTTTGTTTTCGCGGCTTCACTTCCCAAGTACAAATTGTTTTTAACGGTTAGGTTGAAATACAAGCCATACTTCTTCATTAGTCGATCAGCAATATGAAAATTTTGCCGCAGGGAAAACAGTAGCCATAGAAATTGAAATGCGATGTTGAGAATATAAAACATAAAATATTACGCTTACAGTTTCAGGGGAAAAATATGATTCGTTTACGCGAAAAAAAGTGATGTTCAATTCATGGTTAGGCTTATCTCTCAATAATATCGATGCATCCAACCCCGGGCGCACTCATTATATGTACTTGTGCCTTTGTATCATGATTGGCCCTAGGTATTTGAAAAATACGTCTTTGTGAGTAGCGGCATGCTACATATACTGGTAGAAGGTTTTGCGAATTCACGCCGGCGATGCAATAACGAGATTTTTACATCAAAATGTGCATAAATGTGACTAAAACTTCGCTCCGATCAGCAGGTCCAATTGTCGCAACGGCGATCGATTGAGTGAAATTAAGGCCGGGCAAGTGAAAAAATGCGTGTCTTCTTAGGGGAGATGAAACATTATTCGTGATTGTTACATGAACGCCATGTCTCAATTGTGTAATTACGACCTCGTACACGGGCTAACATGCTTGAAAGATAGTTTCATCTTTCTAAAAGCATTATAGTTCGTGACATGGAGACATACGAATGTATGCCGCGCAGATAACATCTTCAGTATACTGGTTCACATCACCATGCTATGTCTCGTACACGGGCCAACATGCTTCATATATTTAAATCGTTCTACAAGCATTATAAGCTCGTCGGATGAAACATACGCCTGTGCCGTGACATTAGAGAATTCAACGCGTTCCGGTATGTCACGTTAACTCATTACAGAAGTTGCTAGTTTCGTCAGCCTCCATTAGATGGCGTGAGCATCTGCTATTACATGCAGTCATCACATTACGGATAAAGTATTTTAGAGAGATTTCAGGGGGTTTCATTTGCAATGACATGGGGAGGGGGGGGGGGGGGAAGCACTCATAACCACTCAGCTGTTTCAGTTTTATGGCGTCGAGTTTTGCCATTGGGTTTGTGTTCGAATACTGCGTCCACCTGACTTCGGGAAAAGGCGGTTGGTTGTAGACTACTTTTATTGTCAGCTTTTTTTCTTGTACTTATTGGCAACCATGGTTGTGGCCTGGTCATGGATTAAACTATTGTGTAGAGTTTCTTGTCTAGCTGGTCAGTGTTGTCACAAGTTATTTGAATTGTTTTAATATGATTTTATTCTTGAAAATCGGTTATAATATTAACAGTACACTATTTTACAGAAAAACGATTATATAGCTAAGTATAAAACATTAAAGTTTGGTGAAATTCCAGCCTTTTTAAAGTGATGGAAGAGGGAGGCTGATAGATTAGATAGTCGATAGTCAGATGCTCACGCCATCTCATGGAGGCTGATAAAACTAGCAACTGCTGTAATGAGTTAACGTGACATTCCGGAACGCGTTGAATTCTCTAATGTCACGGCACATACGCCCATTCGCCACGCAGATAGCATCTTCAGTTTACTGTGTTCATATCACGATGTTATTGCTTTCATGATCAGTACATATAAATATGGCCGGGTCTATTTGGCAAGCCGCTCGCCGAACAGGCATCTTTTTTTGTCCTGTTTGGAGAGCCGCTTGCCAAACAGCACTAAAAAGCCACCCTGTTCGGCAAGCCGGGCTTGCCAAACAGGGCAAAAATACTACCCTCTTTGGCGAGCCGGAGAGGTTACAACATGTTGGCCAATCAGAGAGCAGTGACGTCATATTCGAATTTATATGCGCATATTTAACAATGGCCGACTTCCCGCTCTCGATTCAATTTCTGTTACTAAACTCGGGTTTTGGTCAATAATCCATGAAGAAGCATGTACATGTACATGACTGTATGGATTTACAAAAAAAGTCATAAACATGATTTAACTGATAAGCATGTTAAATGCATTAGTGTGCATTTAAGGCGTTTCACTGTAACTCCAGTGTTGCTGACCGTGTTGCCACGAATGATAATGAGCTCCTGGATGGTTGAATATGCATGAGTTCGGCTCTCCATCTAGGGCAGAAAAAAGGCGCTGTTTGGTGAGCCGGGCTTGCCAAATAGTCACTTCCTATAAATATATAATCATTCTAACAGGTACATGTATTTTAATTTCCAAAAAATTATTTTAGCCTACAACGTTCTTAGATGGACAAGATGAAAATCTCTCTGCGAATGCTAGATTGCTATATGCTGTAATAATATTCCATGCGGAACTCAGTTGATGTGCTTGAGCTTAATAAAGCTGACATCGTTTCTCGTGGGCCATTCGGCGAAATTTATCTTCCCGTTAAAGGTCAATATGTTTATAAAGTCACAAATAGACTAAACCCAACGATGCCCGTTAGACATCCGCCTACAATTTTGCTATGGCTGCCTGGCGAAAAGTATAGAGTATGCCCGAAATAATTATCACTGTCTTAAATTAACGAGCAAGAGAAATTATGAGCATTATATCCGCACACTTATGATACGCAAGAAGGAATTTAAGTCCGACTCGGCATATCTGTATTTTCACTTACCTACAGACTCTACTTTACTCTCAGACGATGATGAAGGCGCACTACGTACGTGAGCTGAAAAAAGCGCGTCGCCTGACTAGGATGATCTGGCCACGTGTCTACAGGCAATTACACTATGAGAGAATGATATTGCAGTAATAGTCTGTATCTTTGCGCCTATCAAAATCGGCGGTATGGTCGGGACAAAATTTATATATCTTTTTCTCATTTTGTTTCAGCTCTTAGATTGTAGAAAAACACGTTATACGCGCAAGTCCTGGCGCGAAAGACTTTTCCCGCTACACGTTAGTGCACGCCAACGTCACCCAGCTATTTATAAGACAACATTCTCCAAGCGTCGGCAATGGCAAATCATCGTTGCCAAGTCGCACTCGATTTACTGACTATGCGAACTGAGAGAGTGAGTAATCAAGCTGACGTCGCGGGAAAAATAGTTATCAGTATGAGCCTTAAATCCCGACCTTGTGTCAGTAATTCATAGTTCGTCATGTGACATGTCATTAAGAAAGGAATATATTCCTCTGTAGGGTTGGTCTGCGTCTTGCGCCTATCTAAATCGGTACGATCGAGCGAAATTTATAAAGCAGAAACGCAGAATTTTCTTAGACTTCAATTGGCTGCTAATTCATTCGAAATTTGACACAGTTAAAAATGGATATTTAACCCGATTTTCTCCCGATTTCACCATCAGAGTTTCGAGCAGAGCACATATCTATGGGCGGTTATTACCGCAAATAAAGACAAACCAAAGCAAAGACACTTGTGTAGCATATCAAGGACACGTAGATTGATACTCCTATGTGTGCCACATCAAAGACATCTGGAATGCATGTTTTGTTTTTGTTTGAAACATGTGTATTATTGTTCATTAACTGGGTATCATATTTCCATCAACTATCATTTGACATACTCAAACCAGCGTTACGCTGGCACCAAGGTAGTCTGAATCTGAGACCACCGCGATCAATCAAGTTTCGCCTACGGCCCAGCATTGAACAAATACAAGTACCTTTGTTGGTGGCTTCAACTTATTCATTAGAATCGTTTTTGCAAAGTCATCCATACATACTGGCTTTAGCATTAAAAATATTAGTAGAAGACGGATTTGACTCTAGTAGATGTACCAAGCCATAAATTAAATTAAGCTCGCCAAGAGTTGACTAAATTTACGGTAACCCTGGCCTACGATTTATCGACAGAGTCACCGGGCGAAGGATAACTCTTCGAACGTGTCACCCGACGAATGGCGCAAAGTTAATTGCTGTTGCACCGAATTTGACTGTGCTGGCTGTGGCTCAGCAGAAACTAGTTTAATTCTGCCAATTTCTCGACACGAACAGGGCTAAATTAACAACAATATACATTATAATACTCGATTAAAACTCCAGCCGGGATTTAAAGATTTTTCAAAGTTATTTCTGTTACTGACATATTATCCGGGTTTTTGATTTGACGTACTTTACAACGTCACAGAGCCTGGTCAAATAGTGTAAATTGACCGTATTTATTACATTTGCAATATTATTTACGATAAAGGAGGTCGAAGAATGGATTCCATAGGCAATGACCTATCATTTGACAAAAAATGTCTGTACAATTTATGCGATAAGATGACAGCGGCAAATGCATTTCAAGATGACGTAGATTACCACTTGTTATACGAAAGGATTGAGAGCCCAAGATCCTGGTCCGACTTTGTCTCCTATCTCTTTCATGAACTTAAACAGACGCAGTGCATATTTTGCAGTACTTTGGAGGGTGGTTTAATCTTGCCCGATGTTGAATCTTATAGGGGATGCGAGATCGAGTTTTTTGTGAACGTGAGTAATGGTACGGAAGAGGAATGCACTGTACAGATTATAAAATGTTTAGGGATGCTCCCCTGTTTTGAAACACCACACATGTTTGGCGCTTTGGATCGCTTTCAATTTGAAAACAAATTTGTCAAACAAATGATTTGTGCCAATGTTAGCGTTGGTAGTTATCATAAACATGTTCGACCAGTTCTGTCGGCCAACAACAGGATGCTAGACGATCGAGCTTTTGTTAAAAAATGGTTAAGCCTAGTTAATGAACATCTATTTCGCCTGGTGTTACCTGACGAAAAAGAGGGCTTTAGTTTCGATGCAACGACTAATTTTTGCTGGCCGGACGTCAAAAGTGCTGATTTGTACATATGCTGGATTGACCTATAACACCGTTGTCCGTCGCTTCTGCAGAAATTTCCAAAAGCTCCTATGTTACAGGCAAGCCCTAATCCTGTGATTGATACGAACCCTTTCAACTTTGATACAAGTGATGCGGCCTTTGATCTCAGTCTTGACAGCTTCTTAGTGGAGCCCGCATTCAATCAACATCAAGTAGACAAATCTGATGCGCCTATTATCAACAGCGGCAGTATTGGCGTCCTCACTGGTGGTGCCTGACACATCAGGTGTCCCGACTACATCAAACCTACCTTCATTCTGTACAAACGGCCCCCCGTCAGAGCATCAATTGCGCGAAAACAATTTAACGACAAAATCGGGGAAGATTAAAACTAGAAAACGCCCCCCGTCAGAGTATCAATTCTGCGAAAACAATTTAAAGACAAAATCGGGCAAGATTAAAAATACAAACCGCCTCCCGTCAAAGCATCAATTGCGCGAAAACAATGACTGAGAGGCAAAATCAGGCAAGACTAAAACTAAGAGAAAAGCCGCAGCCTCAACAAAAACAACACGAGACAAAAAGACCCCTGCACGAAGGCAAACTCCTAAAGCTCCGAGCGTTCCTGTCTTGGACATGCCATTAGAAAATTTTCTCGAACCTACCAATGTGTCGACGATCCGTGCAGTCACTGCTTCACCTCTATTATCAATAGGCATTTCAACAGATGACGATAGCTTTTCTGACAATGACGATGAGACTGCCAAGTAAAGGCAACCAGGTCTTAAAGTTTCTGTTGAAAATCAATCAGAGGCTCCATCATTAAGTAGCATTATAGAAAATGTAAATGAAATTGCCGAATAACAAAATGTCCTTCAAACGAATGAAACCTTTACAAATGTTGTCGGGCTACTGGAAAAAAATATATGGAGCTAAGTTGGACAAGGCTGACAAAGATTCTGCAGCTCTCCTCGATCAAGTTGCGCATACAATGACTCAGGAATCTTACAACGTTTTGGCAATATCATTTGTAAAACGGGTTTTTCGCGACAGGACTTGCACAGCAGACAATCTTGGACAAAATTACCCCATTCATATTGCGTTTTTGCGGACTTTACAAAAAAAAGTCAATCAAAAATGACCGAGAGATGGCAAAATACATCGAAAAGTGTAGAACTGATCTTTAGCGCCTTGTTTGAAGGAGAGCAAAATGTACATTCCTTGTGGATTGAACACGCTGCTACTTTGAAGTCACAGCAGGCTATATTGTCAGATCTCGATAGGAGATTAACTGATTAGGGTTTAGAGTTTGATGCGAAATTAAAAGAGATTGAAACTCAACTTTCGACTAAGACGATTGAACGAGCACTTTTGCCCATAGAAGTTCATTCAAGAGACACTTCAAATCAATTAATTGAAAAGTTTCTGGCAGGGCGCTTTTTCCACGGCCAAACTAGTTGATATCATTTTCAGAGCTGTGACCAGCATGAGCAGCTTAGTCCACGATGCAAATCAGATTATTCAGGAATCCTCAAAGCAGTCAAAAACCCTCTCCACCCCAAGTAATTTACGATTAACACATAAGAAAGATTTTGAGTCTGCTGAATTTCAAAAGCTCTTACAGGACTTAGAACAGATCTATCACCCTTTATCCTTTTTCGTGGAGCAATTTAGCTCTCGAATATCATATTGGTCACAGCTTGAGATGGAGTTTACAACTGTGCGCAAGGTGCTCCGGGGTCGCTACAGGCGTGCGAATAATCATATGTAAGTTGGCTCAAATGGTAAATGCACATGCAACAATGTCTCTCCTGACGCCTCTGCTCATATAACCAATTATGGACAGCGCCTACGCGCCTGTTATCGAGTCCTTGCAAGTGATTATTGAAACTCATTTTCGGAAGATGCCAACATGTCCCAAAATGCGGGCAATTGTTCGGGTTATAGTGATGGGCGAAGATCTTTTCAATGAGGTGTTGGAAGATGAAAAACCAGGCAACATAAGAGTTGCACTAGGAAGTTTCATTTTCCTGGCAGAAGAAAAGATAGCAGCCTTAGTCGGACAGGTGAACAGAGCGTGAAAAATGCTGATATCGGGCCGAGGGAACACTATAGTCGCTATGATTTAATTGAAACCTATCATGCTCTGCCAACAGGTCCTTTACATGCAGAGTAAGTAACTTGTGCATGCAGAGTAGTGCTGCTGCATGCCGTTGCATCAAATCATACTTTGGGAAAGCTCTTCGTTTGACCTGCCGTCAAACCGTATCGAATAACATCTATTATATTTACCTCGTTGGTTTCTTCTACTATGTGTCATGATGAATAATTTGTCAGTTGACTATTCACATCATAACGTTTTGTCCAGCAACAGCAGTGAGAAATCCCCGATCGGTAAATCTGAAATGCTGCCAATAGCTGGTCTGCCACTTCAAACTTCTAACAGCGTGCCCAGTAGAGTGGGGTCGACATTTGTTGGCGGGCCTCATCCTTCATTACGTCGGCATCAACTTTAACACGATTGGCACGAGAAGTGATGCCGTCAACGAAGCAGATGGCGAAAAGCTTGAAAAATCCAAAATATACCGCCGCTGGTCCCAGACTGCCAACTATAACTGTTCCAGCTAAACTTGTTGATTATGTTGACGATGATATAACCACGACGACGGGCGATGATGATGAGTCTGTCTTAAACATTAGCCATGCATGCGCAGAGCAAAGCGTAGCCTGTCGTCGACTTATGCAGAAGGCACGCTGTCCGAGCTTTGCTCTTTGGGCTATACTATTTTTAGTACAGAAGTGTATGACTATTTGGAGGATGGTTCTTTTAGGCCTGATAGCATCTTGCTCAATGTTCGCACAGGCATTTACATAGATTGCCCCCCCCCCCCCCCGGGTTACTATGCAGAAGTTATCTCCAGTCCCAACGTAGGTTTTCGAATCGCCGTAAGATCGCTCATTTTAGTCGGGGTACAACTGAAACCAGATACAGTTGTGCTTGATAAACCAATAGCCGTTGGTTTCCCCTGCCTTGAACTCAGCAAATTACACGATCACAAATTTCATTATGATTTCATTCGACCAATGTATAGAAAGGACTGTCAACTGCTGGAGACCGACACTGATTCGCTAACATACGTCATTAAAAATCACATTGCAGATGAGGACATCTTGGCCAATCGAAAATACTTTGACCTTTCCAACTACCAAGAGGCAAGCCCTATGTATTGGATCAGAGATAAAAAGTTACGGGGTACGTTTAAAAGGGAGTATTCCGACAAGCCAATTGTTGCATTTGCTGGACTCGGAAACAAAAATGTATGATTTAAAACACTTGCCAAATCAAGATGAGACAACGGTAGATAGTAGAAATGAAACAAGAAAAGCTAAAGGCATTCCGCGAAGTGTCCTCAGCAATATGCACTTTGTCGATTACAAAGCAGCTTTTTCGAACACCAAAACCTGAAAAAAAGATACTTTAGCATACGATTGCAAAAACTAGACCTTTATACTATAGCCGAAGGAAAACGAGGTCTGTCAAATTTTGGCACGAAAAGATTTATCTGCGACGATGGCATTCAAATATTAGCCTACGGAAACTACAATTGCGACCAAAATTAAAGAATGCTCTTTGCGGTAGTACGTTGACGAGCAGAAGACGCAAAACATGATGGCAGCAACAAATACATCATTCAATGTACTGATGGATGATATGCCCGGGCTGGGTTGATACGGACATGGAGGAAACGTGTGTCTTTTTCTACATACCGTAACAGAAGAGTTGATGGGACGAAGACAGAGATGGCTTGAACGCGCCTGAGTTGTTATAATCGATGAACTGACGACCAGAGTTTTCACAAAGTAACAAATAGTTTGACGATGATGTAAACAACATTGGCGGTGACGATTATTTCTCTGATGTTTTATGAGATAGTTCCGGCAAGTTCAAATTTCCCGCCCGTATGACGTATCCGTAACGAATTTGCGTATGACGTCATCAATTTGTGCCGTCTTCTCATTACGCACACGGCAGACGAATAGGTATTTACGTTTGGATCGCATTTCACACGGAGTCGCTGTACGTATTGGTTTTTCGGCTTAATTGTGATATATTTAACTGTTTCAAATCAGTAATATGGTTTTACAGGTTGTGTAGATCACATTTGATGTGTTTGGATTTGTAAAATTTGTCAATTTGGTGAAGAAAAGAAGGATTTGCAAATGCTTCGAAATGACGCGGAGGCCGTGGACTGACGGCGTTTTACACGGAAAGGTGGCACTGCCGGAACTAAAAACTAAGACGTATCTGTAACATATCCGTATTACGTTGGTACGTCATTTCAATACGGATACGTCATGCCCATGCCGGAACTATATTGTTTCGTAGTGACGTACGTATCAAATGAATGTATTTTGGCGGGTATGCGGCAGGAGTTAGGGCCGTTTTTGGTTGCGGAATCAACCGATGGTTTGAGGCAGCGTTAGTGCCGTTTTGGTTTTGGATTTTAGGGCCGTTTTGGTGGATTTTATGGTTGATTCCTAAAACAAAAATTGCCGTTTTGGTTTGGGATCAACCATATACTACTACTACTGCCGGATAGACTGATATTTTACTGCCTCCGCATGCACTCGTTACATGGTAACTTTATGAGCCAAGTCTCAGAACTAAGAACATGCGAATACCTTAATAATATTCGTATAGATGGATATGTATTTGGCTTTCCCGACAATATTTGTGTAATACCTACTCTGTTTAATGTGCTGATTCGACAGCAGTTGCCATCATTTTGCTGATAAAGAGCAAACAATAACTAAATTAGTCTCATCTGCTGGATGGGATCATTAATATTATTGGTCATGTTGGTTGCGCCACACGGATCCTGGCTCACAAACTAGATCAATAAATCATCTTTTTAAACAAATGTTCGAGTTGCGAAGAAACATGAACAGGCATGTCGACACCAAAAGTAATTGATGAAATGCAAACTTTTTTCTATGCAATGTACAATTTTTCTACTGTTGTGAAGTACTTTTAATTTAAATGCTGCAACAGAGTAATGCTGCGCAGGACAGTTACAGCCAACAATGATGACTCAAAGTCAAAATGTCATAGCGTGCACCAGTCTCTGAAGATCTTCTGCTCACTCAAGTTCATGATGAGACGTGGCTTTCGAGACTCCTCTGATATTTTTCTTCTTTTTTAGTGTAGTCTCCCAACAGTGGAACGATGGGACTCTCCACTCTAACTTTAAGGTTGATCAGATGATATATCCGGGGTGCATCTCTTAATAATCTGCTTAAACATAGATCATCAAAATTTTATGCACGTCCCACGACGACCACGATGAAAACTGCACAATCTCTGAGGACATACAACTGGTCCTCATAGTTACCTTCGCTTGTTTCACTTTTCAGAACATTCTGGTCGGGACTCTAGTCTTCGAGTATTCCAATCTGGTTGTGACTTTTGTCGACAGTGCATTCTAATGCATGCTGTGAAATAGGACCCAGAGTCTTCATTGTTGGTTGTGACTATCCTGAAGTCAAGCATACATTCCGTTCTCTTGTGAAGTGATCCCAAGTAATCTGTTCACAAGTCATGAACATAAACACGATAATCAAACACAAGTACGAATCTGGCATTGAGGATTGCAAGAAAGCAAACATGACAACGAGACGTAAATTAGTTATTCACTTCGGTCAATTTAATCTATTTCAGTTGATGTTTCATGATTCTACAGAGTAATAAGTCGAGCATAATTTGATCCGACTGCCAGTCTCAGCGAATAAATTCGTAGATTTTTAGTGAATGCTTTTTCTGCGGTAACCTTCTACTTCACTGCATCCGTAGATAGTTGCATGGCCACCTTTTGCCCTGGAAATGGAAGAGTTAATATATATCAATGGGCAGGTCAATATCATGAGGATATGGGGTCATGATATGGTAAGTCCAAAACCGACTGCCAAGTCCCATATCTGCCCCGACGACTAGTAAATTAATCTTCCTGGTAACCAACTGACGGCTTCCACCTACTGTGCGCACGTTCTTGTGTTTGATATGAGGATACATTTACATTCCCGGCCTCATTACAAATGTCTCACAACGTGGTAAAAGGGTCTCTATCCGGCATGTCCGGCAAACAATAGCAAAGCCACCGCGCTTACAGCTGTATCGAAAGCTATTTTAACAGATATATCAAAGGTGTAATTAAAAAAAATATTGCGTGTGACACAATTCAATAAGATGTAATCATTATTCTTCAAGCCACTAAAAATGACCATTCAGGACCCGGATGTGCAGGATTTCGCACTCCGCATATTCTGAGTGACTTTTATGACCTTCGCTTTACAGCGGTCCCAGCTCGGAACAGCAGAACGGGAGACACGTCACGTTGAGTACCGCAAAAATTCGACTTAGTGCCTGATTTCTTTTCAAAAGCTTGATTTTGAGTAAAATGCGGATTGAGGCCACTGTCAATGGAGACATATACTTGTAATGTGCGTGTTTGATAGCCCAATAGAGGAGATTACTTAAAATACAACGATAAAATATGTCGATTTTGACCGGCACAACACCCGTTATCAATCTAGCTCTTCTAGACAAAAAAGTCCTTGAAACTGATGAGGTATAAAAACCAAGAGTAGCTATAAAATTGACTGGTTAAAAGGCCTACCTAATGAGTTGCTTTCGCCTGGTATGGTTGTAACTTACCACGAATTTCCTTCACAGTATAATGCTCGCCATTGTTTTCCTCAGAATTCGAAAAAAAACATCGTGTTCGCCATTTTAATGTCCTAGATTACAGCGAACCTCATGATGCGCTTGATCGATCAGGTCAAGATAAATTCTCAGCGGTACAGAAAAATAATTCTACAAGGTGAAATGGTGAACTCAACCTTTTCCCATGGGTAAACTTTGGTTTGCGCAGGGTGTAAACAGCATTTTTTATGCTGTTCATCTAATTTTAATCGGATAACCGTTGCTATGATCTGACATGTTTTATAGGTCTATCTAGTGAACAGGTCCATTGACACTTGTTGTAAGCACTGGGTAATTGCAACAACTTTTAATATAACCACAATGAAAATCGACCGACCGTAATCAAAGAGTAATGATGAGGTCTCCATCAAGGTGATTCACGGCGATTGCTTACCAATTTGTACTGAAAGAAAAAATGCGGGGATGTAACGTGTGTTGCTATATAATATGAAGGAATGCATTTATCAATGACTTTAAAGGTGCACTATTTTACTTGTATTTAGAATACCATATCATGCTCTTATACCGAATTAGGTGCCAGAAGATGCTTCTTACAGATTATTGTTGATTACTGCATTTATATGAATAACCAATTCTTTTTCAATCAAATTACAATTTATATTTGCAATCTTTTACTGAATTTTCAAGTGAGCGTATCATTATCCATATTTCATCAGTTGTTCTCATCACATCGATGATGGTGATTGCTACCGCCTGCCCTGACAATCGACCGACTGTTAACAAAAGTTGATGACGACGAGGCCTCCATCTAGGTTATTCCTGGCGATTGCTTACCGCTTTATCCTGAAAGAAAAAATGCACGAGATGTAAGGTTTAGAAATATCGAAATGGAAAGAAAACACTTCATTAAACCCTTGTATATCAATTTACTTATTATAAGACGAGTGTACAAAAAATACAAGACCTAAACAAATGATAAGAACCAACTCGGTAAATAAACTGAAACCAGGTAATACAAAGACCCAACCTCTGCTGGTAAGAAAACTAATCTGATCTGTCATGTATGGCTGGCGCGAGTGGACAAAATTCAGAATTATGCCACGGCATAAATAGAAACTGTGGTGCCCAATAAATCAACCAATCAAAACATCGGATCTCGTGAATTATGCCGCGGCAGAATTCAGAAATATGCCACGGCATAAATAGGAATTGTGGCGTGGCATAATTAGACCAATCAGAAGGTGGCAATCGTTTTATTTATGGTGCGGCATAATCGTACTTCCGGCCAATATTCCTATTCATGCCAGGGCATAATTCACGAGATCCGATGTTTTGATTGGTTGATTTATGGTGCACCACAATTCCGATTTACTTCCGTCCTCCATCAATGACACTTCCGTCCAGAATTCCTATTCATGCCGTGGCATATAATTCACGAGATCCGAGGTTTTGATTGGTCGATTTATGGTGCACCACAATTCCGATTTATGCCGTGGCCAGCCATAGTCGTGCGAGGGGCTATTTAGAAGGTAGGTTCCGAATGTATTTTTGCTATTTTAATCACAGTTCGAGTTTACAGTTTAGTCAACTCGGCTGCTACCATTTCCAATTCACCTTCCACACTGCAATTATATCAGTTCCCATCATTAAATATTACATACATCGAAACATTCAAAATCTAACCGAACTATTACGCTATTCCGTTTTTGATCTCGACTGGACCCGAGTGAACCCCTCCCCCCACCCCACACCACCCCTGCAATAACAAGCCGCCAAATCCTTTAATGCGTACGGTAATATCTCGCCAGACACGGTTGCAGATTTAGGCAAACTCGATGGTTGCCTTATAATATTGCTTATGCCTTGCAGTGAGTCACCCTGTTCATCCGCATGGTAACAGACGTTCACGAATAAGTCTTCTGCTATTGACATTCCGGATTATTTCAGGGGATTCTTAGACTTGTAATTTTTTTGTTAAGTATCCACAACGTCCAAACATTTCGAAACAATTACCGAAAAACAATATGAAGGTGTGTCGCCGCAGGCACTGTGGGCCAGTACATGATGCAGACTATTGCTTTAACTCTTCCCCTCCAATACAAAGCCAAATGTACATCACATTGGCCGAGTCGGAACCTTTCCACTCAGATTCATCTTTATGTAAATGTTGTAATGCATAATGTACGAAGAAGTTGGTTAATGCCCTTGGTGGACTTTGATAGACATTTTGTTTTGGCGCCAACAATGCCTCGATCGTTGCTCAATAACAGAAACTGACTCCAGAGACGTGTACACGAAGCCATCTGTCAAGTTGTAGCATAATGGCATCCATCACTTTTTGTCGTGATTGCCTTTCAAAGTGACTCAGGATCAGTTTTGCCCATATGACATTTACTAGTGGTTGCTCCCCATATTTCAGTGTTTCCATACAATACATGACTTTTCAATAGAGGGAATATAGAAAAAACGTGTCGATCTCTCATCAGCGCTCCCTAACAATGAGGGGAAAGTCCAAGAAACGAAAATACTCAAAAACTTTCACCGATGCCTTCTGGTACTGATTTATACTTAGGGTTGCAGGAAGTTGATAGGCACAGTCATGGGGAGGGTTCTTCCACAAGGACACTGAGACGAAGTATCCAAGTGTTTCCTTTAACATGTATCAAGAGTAAAAACCTGGATCAGCCGATTATGACTATAGGTTCTGACCACTGTGCCAGTTATTTCTCTTGGCATTGCATTGGTACAAAAATATCCAGATACGTGTCGAGCACTTCAAAAAGGCATGTCCCATTTACAATGAAATTATACTTGCCGGCAAAAAAGGCACTTCCTCCGCATCGTTCATGCGGCGACACGTTGTTTAGCTTATCTTTCATACTTTGGAGTAAATATTCCTGATGTCAACCATGACTTGCCTTCACACGACAAATCAGCAAATGGTCAAAGCTCATTAAAGGGTCTTAGTTTTCTTCACCAGGGTCTCATGTTTTTACCTTGTGAGGACTCAGCCATTTTTTACCTGGTGAGGTCGTACTGTTTCTACCATGCAGGGTCATAAATGATGTACCTGGTTTGGTTTTACTTTCTCCTGGGTCAGAAGATGTAGATCCTTTAAGCCACATCGATTTCTTGCTACTCAACATTCTAGATTTGTTGTAGTGTTTTTGTGTCTTTATCAAGAAATAAAATAAACTTGCAGCGGGAACGTGCGATTCGGCAATTCAAGCTTAAAAGCGGATTTCGCACGACTAGCGATTCAGCCTGCTATTTACTATTTCCCGGGAAGTAAAAATGTGCCTTCTTATTTCCTGTTCAAAGGTCTGGCCCAGATCAGTAACTCTAAGGACTATTAAATGATGAACATGACTGTTGACAATAGGGCCCACATTTGGCTAACACTCAGAATGTCACGTTTGACTTGATGATGCATAAGAAGGGCATTGTGTTGCTCGTGCGAATTCGCTTTTAATACAGAGCTATGCTTGGATTGGGCACTTTTCTGCTACCGCTACAATCTGTCTGAAGGGTGTGGATTTCACCAGGCGTTTGAAATATCGAGTATATTGAAAACAACTGGTGCCAGGATTCGTATCATCCAGTGAGACACCTTCAATCGTCCTGACTGCATCTGGAGTTGCTGTTATTACCTCCAAATATTATTACCTCCAAAGCATCCTAAAATTCCAAGATGTCTATGCAAAGATAGTCCTTTCAAAGAGAGGATAATCATACCAAAGACAGACCAGTGGGGACTGAAGACTAAGGCCTACTGCAATTCTCCATGTCTTTATACCCCCCCCCCCCCCCCATAGATAATGTTGGCCCGATGTCAGCTTGCCCATGGGGAGACGGTCCCATGCCTATTTGGTGATGGATAGAATGGTTCAGTGCTATAGAGAATCAAGATCTTCAATACCCTAGAGATTGAAAGAGCATGATATACTGTAAAATCGGACTTAAAACATCACTTCTGTAAACCAGCCCACTTCATTACTATGACGGTCACATGGCAGCACATGCAGTAATAATCTGTAATAATACATGTACTATCTACTTTCTGATCAAACGCAAATAGGCCTAGTAGTCATTGGCTTTGAACTTCATAGAACTGACACCAGTAATGTGACATTGGAAGTAGGCCTATTGTGAAATTATTGAGAGGAGAAAACCAGCTCTGATCATTTCTGAATTTCAAGGTCGCGTACAAAAACTTGTACAGGTTGTTCCAATAAAAAAAATTTCGAAGACCAATTTTAATTTATTTTTCACTGAATTGGGTTTTGCTAATTACACATCACTTTCTTAAATGTCTAAAATGGTGGGTCCAGGAGTCTGTAGGGTTGTTCTATAGGAGTCCAACACAGATCGGAGAAGATTAAAGTTAGCTGTTAGCCACAGTGTTTAAGGTTCATTACACCCTGATCATGCTAAACTTCCACCATATACAACGCGTATCACATCTGAAAGTCCAATCATTCCGCATCCGCCCTGCTCATCAGTATTTGCTGTTTGCCATGCCTTTCATGCCTTTCATGCCTTCCATGCCTTTCGCGCGTTCATCACCGTGAGGTCTAACGGCTGCCGCAGGTATGTGCAGCCCACTGGAACCAACTGCAGAATTCCCCACATCTCAGTAATCCGCATCCAAAATGTTCTGTCCTGTACGTGGGGTCGAAAATGGTCAACTATCAAGAAGTAATTTCTCTCCTTCCACGAATGGTTGCAGAACCTCAGATACCCAGTGGTCAAGTATAGGGTTTCCTTCCTCATCCACCCTGTTTGTTAAGACGTGTACTTCACATTTTCCGGCAACTTCTCATTTTCCAAGGCGTCTATTTGGCGTATAATCTTATAATGGTCCGCAAATTCTTTCAATGAGGTGACAGCACCATTTACCAAAGCTTCTTCGAAGTCGCGCAAGTACTTGATTTTCTCCGACACGAGCCTTTTCTGGCATTTGGGATTCATCTTGCAGTATAGAAGGTGTGAGAAAACGAAGCGTGCTAAACCAAGCATTTCATAGGCCTAAACATTCAACACCCAACAAATCCTTAGATGAAAAACTGCTTTCATAAAGCACTAAATACAATAAATTTTTCTTTTGTGACACCCGTTATATAAAACTGGTCGATTCTGGTATGACACAAACTCCTTTTATGAAAAGTAATAACGATTAGGCCTACATGATCATGTCCATCCAAGGCCCAGTCAAGTCAATAAACTAAACCTAAATCTGTTGATGCTTGTGTAACGGAGTTAACAGAGGGAGGCCCTTTTCAAATCACATGTTTCGTCAGTTCGTTCGGGAAACGGTAGATGGCAGCAGGATCCGGGTTCGCGCATGCGCAGGGGAATCGCGCGCGGGATTCGATCGCGTTCGTATGCTAATAAATTCCCGTTCTTTGGAACTTTGGTGTTTTGCTCCGTACTTAAATGCGAACTCCCGTTGTGTCTTTCAGGTATGTACCTTGGTATTACCTGTATTCTATGCCTAAAGACCCCTAGAATATGTGTATCACGACTAGCCAAGTGTTTCAAGTGTTTTAAGGGAGTTTTCGATGATTTTGTTGGGCGTCAAGTGCGCAGCGCACAGAATTCAGAGTGCCGTCAGAGCGCACAGGTCGAGCCAGGTTTTTGGCTTCATAAGAATGTTTTGGCTCTTTAACGATATAGTAATGGGTGTTGTAGTTCGTAACAATAGCCCGTAGGTTTAGTAAAGTGTATTTAGAGTGCAGAATGTCTTGTTGTTGAGCCGTATAGTCGGGTTGAATGCGGGCCGATCGGGCCAAAACTGGTCACGTCGTAGTTAGTCAGTTTGGTCAATAGAGGGCGCGCAGCAGGGCGCGCAGCAGGTATTAATCCGTTGTCGTGGAGATTGGGTCACGTGTTACTGACGCTTTTATTTAGGCTTACTGAAGTTATGTTTAGGGTTATGTTCAACGTCTAGAGCTGAGTTTATCATTAGTTTTAGGGGGGATTACTATTATAAGCAACTGCTGTGGGTTTTATGGACCAAGACCCCGTGCAGTTGAGTAAATCCTTCCCCGGTTGTTTCTGTTTCATTAGGGAGGCAGTAGTTAAATACTGATGTATTTCAGGAATGTATAAAGACCATGTTTGGTCTAAGATGTTGTGGCAACCGGGGATGCCATGGTTACCAAGTTATATCAAATTGTAATTTGATATTTATCTTTGTTCTTCTGCTAATAAATTCCCGTTCTTCGGAACTTTGGCGTTTTGCTCCGTACTTAAATGCGAACTCCCGTTGTGTCTTTCAGGCAGTACCGCCTCTCATCCCATTAACCCCGGTAACACTGGGTCTTGAACAATGATTGGAGAAACCATGCATATACAATAGACCAACCAACCCACCTTGCCAAAGTGGGTTGGACATCCTGATACCCAGAAGTGATTCTTAAGTCAGATTTTACAGTAATTGCTTTTTACTTACGACACCTCGATCAGGACGGTTTGCTCCGTCATCCACTTGTGTCGGCCATTTGGTAAAATAGACCTAGTAAACGTTATTAATGTGAGGAAGTGAGCGAAAACGTACGCAAAACTTAAGACACTGGTTTTACAATATTTTCACGGCCCAAAAAATATGGCACTTCACGTACCATACTATATCTGAAAAGGCTCAACAAATTCGTTGAGTACCATCACTTAAGATGGTGTCTTAAAAGACTGCTATCGTAATAAACGCAAGGGTTGCTATACATGGCAACTGTCGATATCTAAGATGCTCACTATTCTGTTCCAATCATGCCCATAGGAGAGGAAGACAGAAAATACTTAGATTCGAAAGAAAAGGCATTCTTTATTGATATACGGCTTTTTCGAATGGTTTACAGTGGATGTCGTTGCTACCATCTATCGTCAAAGTAGTTACCAGTAAGTCATATGAACGGGCGCGTTACATACTGGCACTTTACTATTATTTCACACGATCATTCTAAATACATTTTTTAGTGATGACCTCGATATTTCTCGCCCCAAACAATTATCATTATCAGTGGCGGCTGATAATGGAACTGTAAAAGCGATGGAGCTACGAGAGCAGAGGAAATTAGCTGGCGAACGTATGGTCCAAGAATATAGGAAAGGTAAGGCAGGGCTAGAGAGCAGTCATTGCAGATACACAGGAGTACATGTGTACCTGACCAAAAAATGGTCCGAAGCACCACTGTGAAGGTTGCAGAAAAGGTTGCTGTGAACGATTTGAAATTAAGCGGCATTTTGAAATAAAGCAAACACAATCCAAAAAAAGAATAACTGACTAGATGTGTGCCTGATATATGTGTGGGAAAGTCCAAATAAACCGCTTTCATCAATAGTTGTACGACTCACTTTCAGAGTGCAGCACTGTGTACTGCCGCTTGCAAGAACGTTAACTCTCAATCGCATTAAAATCCATTAGTTGTAATGCCCTCTGGTATTCAAGATATTCAATGCACTAATACTGGACCTGCTTATACCGATCTCAGTTTGACGTTGCCCTGCTATCCGTTCCTGCCTTTTTAAAATCATGAAGGAAGGCACAAAGATAGGTAAAGGTACAGGATAATTCAGGAAAACTAAGAACTATCGGGTACTTCTGTAAAATGGGTCCGGTAATAAGCAGTTAATTTATGTAGTCCGTGTTTCAAATTCATAACAACCATTTTTTTATGAATGAATAAATGAGACAGAAAACTTGTGAGTTGAATTTCTTCATTTAGTAACGATACGATATTGCTTGTTTAGTATGTACATAATGATAAACTGCAACACATGTGGAGTTTATGACTGACATATACATATGTACTAGTAATTGACAGGGCATCTTGACCATCACTGTAATGACATTATACAGCTTTACAGACAACGCACGTCTTCACGAAAAGTAAAGCATGCACTTTTGTATGCAGTCTTTTTGGGTATAGTAGTGCTATTACTGTCCGTCGTTTGGTTTGGTTCGGAAATTTCGGACGATTGCCGAAGTCACCTTGAAAAGGTTTAGTCATTGACCAATGAGAGGGTTTCTCTTCATTTACATCAAGCACGTGGCCTAGAAATTTCGTGTTTGGCAATCAAGTTGTAATTGAATCAAGTTTTATGAAGCGAGAAGACGCAGCAGGTTGCCCCTCAACCGACCCCAAAAACCTGTGCCTTAATTGAGATCCCGGATAATAAGACAGTTGAAGTTACTTGTCCCTAATGCAGTAATAAAAAGATAATAAGTCTGTAATTATAGGGCAGTGATTGCATGCCCCGATATATATACAGAAAAATGACACGTATTTCTTCGCTGGTACGGGCGGAGGTAACGGAGGCAATACCACTGGAAGTTCAGTATGGAGTGGCATGGCACAACCCAACTTGGTATTATAAGATATCATATTTCGTAACTCGCGGAATATGTCGTTTCTGATACCGATGTAAAATGCAATAAAATGCTATAGCCACAATTCGTTTGTAGAGTCGCAGATGCAAGTCCACGGCTACCCTACTCCGTGCCACAGAATTATCCAACGTGCCAGTGTGGGATGGAATTTAAGACCAAACCTGGCCTGAACAGTTACAGTCAGAGACAATACCACCAATGAATATTCATAGGTTGGAGGGTCCAGGCCTATCAATTAGACGAGTGCATTTTTTTTAACTATCAAGTACATATTTGGAGAGGTATTGAAAAAATATTTGCTGTGGCAAGTCTACAGATATGAATAAATTGTTTGGTAAAAAAAGTTATTTTGAATTTTGAAAACCTGGCCATAGGGGGCGTCATTCAAATTTGGAGTGAAAATGGTGGTCTTGTCTCGTCAGCCGGCCACGGAGCGATCGCAGCGCCAAATAAAGCATTTCTCTTACCACATTCACAGTGTCGGCACCTAGCGGGAAATTGCGTCATGAAAAATCGTAATTTTCGAGTCCCGCCAAAAGTATCATTTTTACGCGGGAAATGATTTGCGCGTGTGTCGTAAACAAACATGACTGCATGAAATTGGTATCGAGGAACATTTTCACGGTTTATTTCACGAAAATCCGTGTTATACAGTATTCACAGATTAATTCGAAATCTAGCGCGAGGTATATTTTCCCAGTATCGCCAAGTACGCTTCAAATATCTTTCCCCTTTAGAATCCTTTGATAATGTCAGCAATCGAGCTTTTCGGCGTCCAAAGATAAAAGCGAAAGGAATCCAATGTCAAAATTTTGAGTTGGACACGCGGGTAGATTTATAGTACGATTCATCAGTTGCAACATAGTTTCGGCGGTCACGTGATCAAAACATTGGCCGCAAGTTCAAGCTGAAGTTTGTGTTGATCATGTGTGAATTGGGGAATCTGAACAGAAATATGAGGAAACACAGAAAATATGGAGTCCAGAGACTGCTGATACTCTCATACTGTATGGTGCACATCATCATGGTGCTTTGACATTCACACAAATTTAAAAGTACTTTACCCATAGTTCTAAAAAAAATATTCTAGAAATATAAAGCACGTTTTTCTTCTTTGTTTGCCTCTAGTCTAGGCCTAGCTGTCTCAGTGTCGTCGAGTCGAGTCGAGTCAACGTAACCAATGCTCATGTAACCAACGGTTGATTATGCTGTTAATTTGTTCAGTCAGCTGCATGAAATGAATGATATAGATAGACAAGAGCATCAAAGGGAAACTATAGGCAGGAGCCAGCTTAAATATTAACAAGAACCAAGGTCCCTAACTCGGTGCATCATGACGACTGTCTCTGAGTACGAGTCGCATAATGTCTACTAATTTGATCCCCTTGCTCCTACCAACTGTCCCTCGTAAATATAAATGTAAGGGATAGGCCCCTTTCTCTGGCCCTCCAGCTGCAAGCTCCACCTACATCCCGTGTACTGTAAGTATGACTAAATGAACAGAGTACTGCGACAGAATCTTGCACACCATTGTGCCCTCTCTAAACATTTATCGGATCTGATGACAGAGAGAAGAGAAAAAAAGTGGTTTTAACTTTCTCCCTCCCAGATTTCCTTCTCACGAGACCAGAGACTGAACAGCCATCTTTATGTAACAAAAGGTTGTTACATTGTCTTTCTCAGACTATCCTCTTTGGAGACTGAACAACTAATTTACTGTCGGTGACCTCCACATTATGAGGTATTAGGTTGTGACATATTGCTTCTGAACCTAGTCCATCTAGTACAGGACATCTGGCGTGTCTTATGACCATTGCTGTAGAAAAAGCTGCTGGAAGGTTGAAATTGTTTTCATTGAGAAAGCAAATGGAGGAAATGTGGAATGGAAGCAAAGTGTCATGAATTCATGGTTACTTCAAATTTGGCCGCTCCTGTCGTTTGAACTAAAGCAACAGTGTGGAACGACTTTCCACCATAGTCCTGCTCTTCAGAAGAGAATTCCATGTGTTAACACTGCAAGTTGGCTCTGAATACCTGATTGAGCCAATTATTGTCTGGTGTCTCAAACATACCAGTGAAGGATACCAATAAAAGATATGGCCATAGTCACTTATGGTCAACCAGAGAACGGTCTTTATCAGCAGGACTCCAAAGTTGTCCAATCAAGGAGATGATACTATTTCGTACATGGTAGTTTCTCCAGGAAATAAACATAACCTTGGGACTGTCTCCAACATTTGTCACAACGCCCGGTCACAACCTTGACAGCGTACCACAAATGTTTATTTTGTAGCCTGGTACATGCAATATTCACATCCCATGATAACTCTCTGACATTCATAAGGTAGTGCATCTGATGGGGGACACATGACCCTCACTCCCACACTTTTTAAGTGAATCTTTATGCCATAGACAACAGATGTTTGCACAGCATGATTGGGACATATTGTACATGAACCTTAGACAATGAATCCTTGTCTTTCAAAGGGACAGAGTGTACATAATGTACAGAGCTACTACTGTCCCGGCTACTCTGTAGTTAGGCCTAAGCGAAGGTCATTCTTAATCTGTGCCAAGCGGCTTTGAGCAGTGGTTTGCAGGAAAAAAAAGAAACCAAGCATTTTCCGAACCGTGCCAAATCTTCTCAAAATTGCCGCCTAACATTATGTTAATGAGCAAAAAATCACGTCATCGTAGTAAGAGAATTTGCCCGAAAACGGCGCGTGGATGGAATTTAAGACCAAACCTGGCCTGAACAGTTAAGGTGGCGCAAAACTGCCCAACTTCAACTCGTGATAATTCATTGATAACAATGATTCAAACAAATATTATGGTACGGTACGATACGTATGAAGCATCTAAGTGAACTCCCCCCCCCCCCAAAAAAAAATAACTGGATCATATTTCTGGATTATCCACTCCAGAAAAATGACTTTTTTGGGAAGGTAGAAAAATCACCTTGATCAATTTTATGTCAACATGCTATATCGCATCGAAGACTACACGACGAACACTAACTCTCGTTTTCCTCTCGGAAAACTCAATCACTCGTAAAGTGCAGGGACGCTTAATCGGATTACACGCTCAGTGGCGATCCCTCTCGTAAAGTCTCGAGTTCTTGAATTCCGAGACCTTTCGTCAGTTTTTCGACACCTTTCGAGAGTATAATCTATTAACCGGTAATTTGCATGTTGGTTAGCAGGGGGCGCGATAAGTCCGACACTATGATCAACGTGCTCAACATTTCCACAATGAAATGGGAGGCGGATTAGTTTTTGCCGTTGCCTACTATGCGCACCACAAGCAATTCATTTATCGAGTGTCCTGCGTGGACGGGCTCTCTCTCTCCTATAATATGTTGAGGACAATCGATGCGTTTATTTAACGCTTTGGCCTTTGATGATTACAAATAAGCATTGCAATTTGAATAAGCATTTTACGCATCACAAATTTATATCCTAGTTATGAAAGTCGATTATATTTGCTAGTTTTGGATTCTACCCGATCCGCATTGCAAGTGTAGGGAAAATACCCTTGGTCTCGTATTTCTTTATTACACTTCTACATGGGGAAAAGCTTATGCAATGTGTAGGTACAGTGCGAATAAATATACATTGGCATGTACATTTTTGGGATATTTCGTTTCAATACTTTCCAGACTATTTTTATCATGAATATTTTGTTACAAGCTGTCACGTTTGGGTACTATGATCCTCACTTGGTTTTAAAAGTGTTTTTATAATCCGTTGTGGGTTGGCTCTATTTCAAAGAGCGTAAATAATGAGTTTGTAAGCTCATAACTTTTATTTGTTTGGATGGGAAGCCATCTTGGATTGTGATCTCATGAGAGAAGGGGAGATGCAAGCACTCCAAAATTTGCATATATAATTGTTTTGGGAGGAATCAAATATTTTAAGTTGGGGGAAACTCAATGTATTTACATTTACTTGGGGGGGGGGGGGATATGTTTGATCTTTATGAATCTTCAAGTATAACATCTTTGTATAATATATTGGGTCATGTGTGGTGTACCCCGCCACCTGACTAATCTATATTTAGAAAGCACATCTATCTGGTCAAAAATCATTGAGTTATTCGTTGGCACTGTGCCACTTTTGCCTGAGGGGCAGGAACTACCCAGGGGATGGTGATTTTGATCACTAAGGTCATGCTATAACCCTTAAGCTATTTTAAAATACCATGTGGGGGGGGGGGGAGAGTGCTAGGAGAAGTGAACGAGAGAGGCTACAGAGAAGATTAGAGAAGTTAACAGATGTAGAGAGAAGAGAATAAAGATAACATAGAAGTAAGAACAGAGAAGCGATATACTAACAGAGAAGTGCAGTTAGAGAGAGAAGAAAAGGATTTAAGAAGAGAAGATCAAGGGAGATTACAAAAGGGGTTTTAGGTTAAGTGTGTAAGCACATGTCAGTGGTATTATACGCCATCTTGGCATGTACTTTATATGTATGTAATATCGCATGTGGTGAGGACCACTACTGGTAGAAGTCAAGTGAGAGCAATAAACCTAATTAGCAAGAATTTCTCTTCTAGTCAGTATATTGTTGAGGCTGTCATTCTAAAAGAAATCAAGATCAGAGGCACTAGGTCCCTACAATATCATTCCTGGCATATGCATATATTGGCTGGCCATTTTAGCATTTCGATCCAGGGATAAGTTTTATTTTGGTTCCATATGATGGAGGGAGGCATTTTACAAACTTTAATGAAGTAATCAGGGTAGAAAAAAGGACTTTGGTTCTGGTGAATAATTATGTTTTGTTGATAAAACTAAAATTTCAAAGAATTACTGAACAAAAGTTCACTTTTCACAGAAATTGACTCCAGAGACGTATACAAGAAGCCATATGTCAAGTTGTGGTATATTGGCATCAATCGCTTTTTCGCGTTGATTACCTTTCAAAGTGACTCAAGATCAGTAATGCCAATGTGACATTTAAGTGGTTGCTCCCCATATTTCATTGTTTCCAAACAATACATGACTTTTCAAGAGGGAACATAAAGATCAATCAGCGCTCCGAGACAATCAGGGGAAAGATTTAGAAACGGAAAGACTCAAACCATTTCACCTATGCCTACTGGTTCTAACTTAGGGGGGCGGGAAGTTGAGAAGCACTGAGAATAGGTTGCATCTCTTGCTTTACGACACTGAGGCGAAGTATCCAAGTTATTCTTTTAAAGGAATCGGCGGCTTTTTACTGCAGTATGGGTGTTCTTCTTCTGGTTCATCAGTACACTATATTTCTTAACGTGTTTGATGATTTTCCAATTTTTTTTCAACTTTTAGATCGTAGAAGAACGTGTTATTCGTCATTTTTAGTACGCACAAGTCCTGGTACAAAATGCCTTTCCCGCCACGTGAGTGCGCGCCGAGATCTGAGTTCACGTCACCCCGCTATATGATGCAACGTCATTCCATTATCGTCGCAGTAGCGGGGCAATCAAACGCCATCAGCCTAGGGTAGATCAATGTATAGTGCATTGTTCCACAAAAAGATCGACACATGGAGAGCTAACTCAGAGTCAACATCGGAAACGTATGATAGTTCAGTAAGATTTTTTTTGGAATTTTTCCTTTTTGTGCACTCTGTTAATGGAAACTACCTGTGTTTTAATGTAGGATGTAACTGGGCAGCCGACAGCTTAGTTATATTGGCCTTAATAAAACCATTGGTCCTTCAAAGAGTCAAAACCTAGACCTGCTGATAATGACTATAGGTTCTGACTACAGTATAATGCCAGTAATTTTTCGCAGCACTGTCTTGGTACAAAAATACCCAGGTTTATGTCGATGACTTCAAAAGGGCATGTCCCATTTACAATAAAATTATAGTTGTCGGCAAAAGAGGCGCTTCCTCCACATCGTTCTTGCGGCGATACGTTGTGTAGCATATCCTCTACACTTTTGGGTAAATATTCCTGTTTTTAACCATGGCCTGCCTACACACGACAAATCAGCAATAGTCAATGCTCACCAATGAGCCTTAGGTTTTCTTCACCAAGGTCACATGTATTAACTTTGTGGGTTCTCGGCTCTTTTTACCTGGTTAGGTCGTGGTGTTTTAACCAGAGATATAGTTTTGTACCTGCTGGGGACTTTACTTAAACCTGAGCTCTAAGTATTTAACTGTTAATATCTTATTTTTTTAAGTATCATTAGGGCCCTAAATCTTCACACACCTTGTTTAAAACACCCGTCGACACAATATTATGTCATACATCGTGTACCAGAAGATCCGGTGATCATATTCATATCCCATGACAATTGTTCCCACAATTTGATGCTCAATATCATATGACTTGTGTGATATCAAATATTGCGCTGTTGGCAGCCAGTTAATTTGACGTCAGTAACATGGCGGCACGTCTTGCAAAATCGTCGTCACCGACGGGAAAATCAGTCGTGTTTGCAGAAAGCAGATGGATAAGTCAAGCAATATTTCAAGGATGGTGCGAACATGTGTGGTTAATCATCTGAGGCCTTGGTTCGTGGTTGGGACAGCCACATCGCAACTGCTTGTCACGATCCACATTTTTTAAAGGAATAAATTGCTGCTGAATTCTATCAAAAATATCAGACCAATCAACCACTTTAGCTAATCTGTTCTCTCGACCCCGCTCATTCACCATTAGCAGATCACCTGACGATAGACTTTGCAAACTTCACAAAATGAGAGTTTATGACTTCATGACTTGATTCTATTTTTTTGTTATGGCCACGCGTATCCTCTCTCCTGAGATCCGGCTTTTTTACTCCTATGTCGTATACAAACCCTGAGAAAAAAGGGATGGGTGGTTGTTCCGATTACTTTACACACCTTGTGCAGTTTCTGTTCAGATTTGAGATATTATTAGACAGGTCTTAATAAAATCTAAGTAGTTCCTGATGTTTTGATCTTTTGAGATACAACGATTTTATGCTGCTAAACATTCTGTTGTAGTGTTTTTGTGTCTATACGAAATAAAATAAACTTGCAGCGGGCAACGCGCGATTCAGCAAAGAGACTTCGAAAATTCAAGCTTAAAAGCGGATTTCGTGTATTTTATATGTGTAATATAGAAGCTTTGATCAAAATAATAATAAAAATTCAAAACATTCCAATACCGATTGCCTGAGAAAAATTGATTGGTGTACATCATTGCCATCAAATCGTCACTCGCGGACTGATATGGGCCTATTCGAATACAAGTTCTAAACTGGCCAGTGAAACAATATTTCCTTAAATCAATTATCAAAAAGTATATCCCTGTTATGGCCTGGCTCTGTAGATTAAGAATCCACTAAAGATTGAAGAATAAATCCACTTTCACCCATCACAGTCATGTATTTACCACAGCTGCACAGTTCAGTACGGACTATGTACCACACTTCCTCCATGAATACAAGTGTCTGCCCTGTTAATGAAAATAAAATTTCATCAACAATTGCATTGGTTGCATTTTTTCTTGGTCGCCCAATATGCTTTAAAGGATTCATAGAGAGGCGGTATTTCATTAAACATGATGAGGTGAACGAAATCGTGACGCGTTTTAGTGTGAGAATGTTGCAAAATTTGCGGCTATTCAGCTTCTCCTGCATTATATATGTAGGGTCGGCATTATATGACCCATTCTTCCTCTAGTAATACACTCTACTTATTATTCAATCCTCGAATTTAGTCAGTCTGGAAGAGGATCGATTTCCGTACTTGGTGCTTGTTATAGCTTTCCACAATTGTAGTGTTTGCAGAGGTATGGACTATACTGGTTTAATCACTCGACCCAAGATATTGCCATGTGCGGTATAAAGTGAAACTATCAACCTAGATCAGAAACGAGATGAAGCCGAAAGAAGATACATGCTATCCAAAATTAGGCAGGCTGCATTGGGAATCTCTGAATGAAAAAGTGAAAGCGTCCTAACAGGCTGATTAGTGCATGCAGTTCGAAGAGTTGAAGGGGGCATAGAAGAGAGGCCACTATGGCACGACATTGACGCCAATTAACACACTCACCAGAACTAGAATTCTGACACAACGGTTAAGAAACTTGATGGAACACAACCAGTGCTGTTAAAAGTACTTGTGTTCATTAAGAGCCAGTTTTTATAAGAATCAGGCGGATTTCTATTAGAGGGTGATATTATAACCGTCTAAGATTTGCCTGAACTTTTTGTTGGTGAAAGGCCTATGGGCAGATAGAAAAATCCTGAACTTCTGGGTCCCTAAAACGAACATGTTTTTTTCTAGGGTCTCTTGGAATGGTCACTGTTTTGACACCTGATTCAGGAGATGTTAATCGTAACGAAGCATTTTCTGTTAGGGTTCGTCTCCCCGTATGAAGCGCTCAGGATACGTATCTTCATATCCCAAGATATTTTGTTGAGCGCTTGTTAACGATGCTTCACTACATGAATGTATGCGCCTGCAAATATCTCGGCCGCGGAGATATGTTGTTAGCTCTTAAACCGTCTCGCCATTATCTCGTCATGATTTTTATTGATTGCATGGTGGGCCACTGGGCGATGCGTGGTCCTCCCATCATTCGAGTCCGTATTTTTTGTCATATTTTTGTCATGGGACAAGGGCATGATCTCTTGGAGTGGTTGAGACACCAAGACAAAGTCATTAATATTCAGGACAAACACGTTTCTCGGTCGGCCATGCCTGAGGTCACCCCCCCCCCTCCCCTATATTGTACGCGCCGGTCACCGATCCAAAGGTTGACCGCGCTCAGCGTTGCTTAACTTCCATCGCGCCAGCCACTGGGCCATAAAGGAATTCCCTCATGGACGGCGGGTTAAGCCGGGCCATATACCTGGGGGTACTATACATCATTCCCCCCCTTCGGACAGAGATGGATCGTCCTCGATCCTACTTAGCGCTTCATGCGTCTCAGTACCGAACTACAAATCCAGAGCTCGCATCGCGTGGGAAGGTCTGCCAGATATATTGTACGCGCCGGTCACCGATCCAAAGGTTGACCGCGCTCAACGTTGCTTAACTTCCACTCTGGGGCCAACGCGCTAACCACTGGGCCATAAAGGAATTCCCTCATGGACGGCGGGTTAAGCCGGGCCATATACCTGGGGGTACTATACACCCCCCACCCCATCTAGTAAATACGGCCCTGTTTTCAACCTGGAATATGAAATTAGTTTTTTACCCCTGCCCCTGCCCCTGTCCCTGCCCCACTCTAGTCTCGCGAGATCCATATCAAGCGAGGGTAGGAAACGTTACGTAGCGTCGTTGAGCTGATTAACCCTGCCCCTGCCCCTGCCCAGTGTGTTGCAGACATTGTTGGCCTGACGCTGCCGGCCACGCCCAATTGTTTAGTGGCGGCAATAATCAAATGTTATCCTGTAAAAGATGGAACGCTCCACTCATCCGGGTTCGATGGGTTTTTTCCTCACCCCAACCCTTATTTTGTGTCATCAGACAGACCGGGCCCAGGAGACCGGATCACCATCCTGATCGTATGTCTGACGTACCCTCCGCAATGAGGCTGTAGATGCGGGTGGAAGTGTTCTGGTGCCACAAACGTGTCTGTGAATAAGTATAAAAGCAGTCCCAGAAATAGTCCTGTCGTCTCCCCCCTCCCGTCCCCTATCTCTTTTAAGCTGAAGATGAGTGAAGCCTGTTTTAAAATCCAGACGAGTCATGACTGTCCAAGAGGGGCTCTCTTTCTGACCTACAGCGGGACCCGCAGGCATAGACCCATAAGGACGACAATAACAACGTGTTTTCCAATCTCCCCAGCGCAGGTTGTGTGGTTATGTCTCTCTGTTACCGCTGTCAACGATTTGGCTCCGATCCTCCGCCCTCGTTTCGGTATTCTCTCCATCCACGCGCTGGTGCAGCTGTATGCTCAATAATAATTGTGCCAATAATTGTACTGCCATCATTTTTCAAGAATTTCTTGAATATCTTGATTTTCTATTTTTTTGGCGGGATTTAAATCTGATAAGTGATGTATTTGCATTATTTTGGGCAGACCTGCCCACTACATACGGAATCAACGAACGTACGCTTAAAAGTAGGTCGCAAAATATTACAAAGCAATTCGTTTTGAAGAAATTTTTTTGACATTAAGTCCATCTCTGTTTCGAATGCAGCAGTAAAATGTTCTTATTTTAGTCCGGGAATTGGCCTCGCCCTCGTCAGTTAGTTACAGAACACTAGTCTCGCGAGATTACGTCATTTGCCGGCTCTGCTGATTGACTCCACTGATTGACATACAATGCCAATCGCATTGGTACGGAAGCGTATTTGTGCCAAGTGAAAAAAAAAATTCTGGCATAAATGAAAAAAAAATTTTTTTTTAATCACGTACGTACGAGTGAGTATCACGTAATAACGCGATAATTCGCGCTATCGCGTACGTACATGACACTAATGCGTAATTACGAGATAACTATGTGATAATTACGTGATAGTTTTCTCGTAATAACGTGATAGTTATCGCGTAATAACGTGTTAGTTATCGCGTAATAACGCGTAAGTTATCTCGTAATTACGCGTTAGTTATCGCGTAATAACGTGATAGTTATCTCGTAATTACGCGTTAGTATCACGTACGTACGCAGTAGCGTGAATTATCGCGTTATTACGTGTTAGTTATCGTGTAATAACGTGTTAATCATCTCGTAATTACGTGTTAGTTATCGCGTAATTACGTGTTAGTTATCGCGTAATAGCGTGTTAGTTATCGCGTAATAACGCGTTAGTTATCTCGTAATTACGCGTTAGTTATCGCGTAATAACGTGATAGTTATCTCGTAATTACACGTTAGTATCCCGTACGTACGCAATAGTGCGAATTATCGCGTTATTACGTGATACTATCTCGTACGTACGTAATTTAAAAACATTCTTCATTAATACCAAAACTTTTTTTTACTTGGCACTAATACGCATCCGTACATGGGGGAGCTGATGTAACCAGCAAATCAATGTTCTTCATCCCTCCGTGATCGACCATGCCCTCGCTCTGATCATCACGGATCAACAGTTATAGATTATTAAGCATTTGCAGTAGGTAAGAAGAAATCTTTTTCGATACTGATCTCTTGTTATGTATGTAGCGTTGGCCTCCGTGTGTCGTGTCGGCGCATGCTTTCAGAGCCAGCTGTGTGTACAAAGTGCATGCATTCATCGTGTGCATTCCCATTGCCACATGGCCATGGGCATAGGGCTTTTCGAAAAAATTGCCGAAACTGGCCAAGTCAAATGACCTCAAGCAGAACACATCTTAATCCGGAAGAAGGAGACTTTGGACAATGCCATGATGGTACGCCCATTGTATGGGATTGGCCACAACAGTGGCAGTGCCATAGCATGATTGATAGACAGCCAGGGCAGGCTGCCGCATAGGCCTTAGCCATACCTGATGTCGTTTTTACGTGGCCTGCGGTTAACTGCAGTAGTGGTGATCGCAGAAGCTGCTGGAGTGGAAGTAGAATACCGGTATATGCTGCATGGCGGTGCATGCACTGCATTCTATTTTATCTTCCGACTGACAGACATCATTGGATTCCACCTCCGAAGACACTGGTGTGATGTGTGCTCCAGGATTGGGGTGATTGCTGAACATGTTTGGGAAAACATTGGCCTGGCACCGTTTATGCTCCTTGGTAGAAAGCGGCAAGTCGGTATAATTGTGATTGTCTTACCGATGGAATGTAAATGAAGAAACAGTGGTGGTCTAAATCCAAAAGTTGCACTATGTAACATCCTTATTATGAGCCTCTGCTCTAGCCACTAAGCTACTGATCTATGTACTAATATATCAGCTATAATCAAATAAAATTGTTCTCTCGTATGTTTTTGTTTGTCTGGATTTAATTCCAAAGCATAAGAATGGCTTTTTCCTTCAGAAAATGGTCAGGCCAAGGAAAATAAGGGACTTTGTTTTTACCCTAGAAGACGAAACGTATGTCCAAGTTGAAGTACCATTTCCTGCACCCCATATGGTAATTCCTGGCATTGACAACAGTGCTGACAATGTGCAGCCCTGTCCTACAACATCATATGAACCAGAAGGGAATCTTCTTGACATTGAACAAACAGGTAATTTGCTTGACAAGAGGGGGCATGTGTTCTTTCTATTCTTAAACTAGGCTGTTTTTTCCATTCACTGGGATTCAGAAAGAAAAAAAAATTCTTCGACTACTCCACTAATGATAATCATAGTCTACTAAAAAATTGATTGCTGACACTCTAATATATGATTTTTGACCAGGTTTCAATTCTTTGTTGGATATTCCACTCCAGTATACAAACATTGAGTCCACTCGAGATACCTATCATTCGCATGTTTCACTAAAAAAATATCCATGTATTTTGAATCTGTATCCTGGCAATTTTCAAATGAAACTTAACGACCCATCCATGAATAATTTTTTCTGATTGAAACTCTCCTTGATGATATACTTAATTGCCTATCATATCATCTCATCCCTCTCCCTGATTTTGTTTTAGCTCTAGCTTCATTGATTTCAAAATAAATGTTGTTCTATTGTAGTTGATGAGTGTTCTAAAACACAGTATTTTTCACGCATTTATCATTAGTTTAATTGAGGCGCTCTTTATTCTGGTACTTCGTCATTTGTATTTCGCGCGCTTTCCGTTTCGCGCGCTTTCTATTTCGCGCTTGCATCTCTGGTACATCACTACGTCATTCGCCATTTTAGATTCAGAGGGTCATCGCAGATTTGTCTTCTTCTTTCGTTGGAGGGTTTTGACCTTTCTATGTGTGAGAAACTGGATGAGAGCAACTCAAGGTATAAGATAAAATGTATAAGAATCCCCCTTGCCCCATCATGTTGGTCAATATTGAGTAAAGGGCTCATAAAACACACTTGAAAGTGATGGCTATCGATATCATTTAGATTTGTCTCGGTCAGGGTCAGGTTGCACGCTGATGTGTGTATTGATACATTAGGCCTATTCTTGGGTACTGGCAGGGCTGCGTACCTGTACGGAAAGGCCGTATTTTGGTACGACTGAATTCCCGACTTTACGGAATACGGTTTTTACCGTTATGGTACGGCCTTTACAGTGCTGAAAATACGTTTTTTTTCAACTTAAAATACGTTGTAAAATGTTTGTATACGGTTAAATTCTTGAAATAAACATTCAAATTTCTAGTTTCATTTAGTTTCTTAGCCTTTAAACCCGATATCTGATCCTGGCGGGCCCGATATTAGAAGTTCCCACGCCCGTTGCCAAGGAGAGTTTTTCTTTATTCAGTACGCAATATACTGATTAGTCTCGCGCACCGCGACACCGATCGTAGTTATCACCCTATTTTGAGGATCTGGAAACTTGTATCACATGTGTACAGCTGCTGTGCGAGACTACCCTGCATAGAATAATGGCGGCGGCCAACAACTTTGAAATTTACACTATGTCATGATACTACGGGAACTTATGGCAAAATACAGGAAAATTTCAGCAATATTACAGGAAAAATTATAATATTAGAGGGTAAGCAGCCCTGTACTGGTTCCAGGGCGAAGTCTCTTTTGTAATAAAAAATATTCGGGTAATATTTGTGAGTTCCCGTTATATTTTAATGCCATGCTGGTAGCTGGTAAACTGTTTGTACTGATCTTGGTTGGGAACTATGGACTTTTCATGATTGAAAGTCATAATGTGCCATGTGAGACTTCTCTGGTGACCTCGTAGATTGTCCATCTTTGTGAAGGTGGCAGCACCTGTCGGACCATGTGTTATGGGAATTGTTTATTCAATGACAAAGTGAACTTATTTTTGTATTATATTTTATTTTGCAGAAACAAAGTTTTGGAACTAACATCCAGTCGTTCTCGTTAGTAATTCCTTCGATTCGTCACAATGAGGGCACTGCACACAGCACAGCCAAAGAAAAGAAGCAGATACGGTCAAGAAAAAGTTTCTCAGCTTGAGAACTGGAATGCTATTCATGATGGAATGTTCACTAGTTTCCAAGAGTCGCTTGTTCCTGGTATGAACTGTGGAGCGTGCAGTGTTCGATTGTTATCCGTGTATCGATAAGATGACTGTTATGTTGGCTTCTTTCTTTGCGCAGCTGTGTTGAAGAAGTGCATAAACACACATTGTTTCACCAACCATACAAATGGCAGGTCAGTATCTAATACTGTGTTTTATGACATAATGCAACTTTTTTGTTGCATGTCAGATAACTACATGTATTTGTATCGTACATTTCAGTTTCAGTAGTTGTGTTTCGGGACACAAAAACAATTTAATCAATTCCTTCAGAAATGTATTGTTGTTATGCCAAATCTCAATGCTTCAGTTTTGCTGAAATAGCTATATGGTTGTTACAGTATTATTTTCAAGTTGAGGGCAAAACTGGTGGATCAATAATGCATGTAGGATGTAAATACAATGTATTTAGAAGAGAATAGTTTTTGCAGTGAAAGAAAAACCCCAACTGGTGATCAAATATTCTTTAGTTGGATTTCATGATGGCCTTACAAAGGAGACGATAATAAACCCAAAAAGTTTTCAGATAAAAAGGGAGGCCATTAAGGCATACAATTTCCATCCCCAGGACAGCAAGTTGTGGAGCGTATAGTGAAAGCCCTGGACGATGATTAGTCCATTCATTTATGAATCAATTTGGGTATGCACAGATTTGCTTGGTTGATATCACCCTCTAATCTGAATCATTTTCTATGCAGGCTCGAACTTGGAATTCATTTGTACCCAGGGGCAGTTGTGAAAAAGTTGTCCGGAGACATAACCATTCCTGCTCTACATCATTTATATGGCCTGTTGTTGATCATAAAGGTTTGCATTGAAAATTTCTCTTATTTTGCATACAATCTTAAACACTTGTTGTACCTTAGCACTTTTATTCCCATTTTTTAAGAAACCAACTTCTTTCATTGTTTTCATTAATGCCTAATGCTGTTTGTAGTAACAAGCCTGTGAAGAGAACCAAAAAAGCCTAATGACTGCTTTTAGTTTTTAATTCATTCTTCCATTCATCTCGACTTATCTCATTTTGTTTCAGGACGATATCATCGATTGAATTTCCAGTTTTGCCTCGGTGAACCAGAGTCTGTTACCCTGATACGTCATCACCTGTGGCCTTCGTCTCCAAAGAAACCACACATGTGTTTTCATTTCCACTTCATGGATTTGCTGCGGGTAATATATCTTCAAGGAACAATTCCTGTCATGGACCTCTGTGAAGCATTCAAGCACTTCTACAGTCCTTATGTTCATTTTGAAGACCCGGTAAGTGGGTTGTATGTCTTTGTCATGAATTTTTTAAAGGAAAGATTGGTTACACTGAGACTCTAAGACTATGGCCAGGGAATTGATAAAAACTAAGCGGACCCACACTGACAGAAACCAATGTATCGCATTGACATTGTTTACTTCGAATACATGTATTGTATAGTATCTCAATGTCTCACTGACTCAGAAACGTTGTTGTGCGACCACCCCTAGTTGTTATCTACAGTGTTTATTGTTTGTCCCTCCAATAAGATTTAATAAAATTGAAATCGCTGCTGTGAAATTTACTATTTTTGCCTGATTGAATTTTGGAGGCTTGGAGCCAAAAGTAATCTTTTAATTTTAATAAAACGAATCTTTTGTATCCCCCTTTATGGCTTTAAACCAGACTTGGGCGGATGCATATCCAGTGCTGATCTTTATTCAAATTTCTCTAAATTCACAGGCAATCCAGAATATCTACAGAGTCCTGATAAATGAAAGCTTCGAGGAATACAGGGCTTTCATATACCAGTGTGACTATCTCCGTGATGTCTGCCCTGATTTTGGTGATGGAACAGTATGTCCTGCTTGTCCAATGGTAAGACTATCTGATAATCATTATTATTTGATGTCCATTGTGTATATGCACTGTTACTGCTACTGTGGAGTTGAGGTTGACTCTTCAGCCAACAACGTGGTAATGATTCCAATGGTGGTCCTTTAAAGACTCCATAATGGGGGCATGTTTATTGGTCAAAGATTGAATATGTTCTGGTGGCCCACCTGAACAAAATTGGCTGCAGACAAAAGATATTCAACAGAAATGACAAGAACTTGACCTGTCCTGGAGTGTCACTATGGGCCTTTGCTGACCTTTGCTGATGGGAATTTAGGGTAACAACTTGTTTCTAAGTGTAGGATTGTGATTGCAAGAAGTGTTTATAAAAAATATTGTGTCTGTTTGACTAAATCATTTTAGTGTCCAATTTTGATAAAGTATGTTTTTGTTTTTTTTTTACTGCAGGAAGATGATTATCCAGTGATAATTTCAATGGATGGTAACTTTGGGCTTGTGCGGAAAAAGTCGTCTGGTGTCAGTTTTTCCGAGCCGAAGCATGCGGGTCACTTCTTTTCTAATCAGAGTGAGGTTGATGAGTTTGTTCAAAAACATAACGGAAGCATGAAGAAAGCTGGCGACGTAAGATAGTGTTAATCAACCTATTAATTGTCAGCATCATTTTGAATGCCTTAGAAACTTATTCTCAATGTATTTGTTCGCACAATGCGCTTTCAAATAAATTACTGGCACTTAATGTTCTGATTTTATCCATTTTCATGATTCCACTTGTTAAATAGATTATGAAGTTTGCAGTTTTTTTATGTGCCACATTTATTTTCATTGTGGTTTAAAATTGGCATTTATTGAATGATAACCATTGTTTTCCATTGTACTGTTATTGCATTTTTAGCTCAGCTGACAAAGTCAGCAGAGCTAGTCAAATAGCTATTCAATTGGTGTCCGTCCTTCCATCCAGCCATCTGTAGACAAAGTTGGGCATTTTGTAATCATACAACCGAGGCACTTCAAATCTAGTCTTGCTTATAAACACCGCAGAAAATGTTGCTTACGGAAAAAAATTTGGGCGATTCGACTCAAATTCAGCTCCCCAGGGGGCAAAATGCGTAAATGAAAAAACAATTTTTTGACGCTCTATTCCAGCAGATAAAAGCTTGAAATAAAGTTGAAAAGGTCTTCATGATACAGAAGTTTTGATATAAAATAGATTAGTGTCGATTTATATCACCAGTTGGCGGTAGTGAGCAAAACTGTTGTTTGACCCCGGATGACCCCGCTTTAAATTTCCCGCCGAGGTTACCTGGAGAACTATCATCAAGAAAATGGCGGCGACCTTTTTATTTCTACCGGAGCGATGATTTGTAAGTGACAAATTTTCTTATTTAAGCCTTTACGGAAATGTATTTTGGTACGAAACTTCACACGTTTATAGAAAAGATCAACGAGAATGTGTTCAAATGCCCTCATAACGATGAGTTCAACGGAATTGGGTCAAAACAACATTCGAATGGAGTCAACTTTCTTTGCGAAATTGAAGCGACGACCTCATTATTTATCGTAATTTATGCAGATCTGAGTCCAGCTGATGGGTGATGTTCTGATTTGTGTTCAAACTATTGGAAACTTCGGAAATTAGTTCTATTAATTCTACTATTCTGCAGGAGTATATTATAGCCATTGATGTTGACAGCTAAAAGCACGAAAACTTTGTTGTTGATCGTCGGGGCGGATTGATATGTGGTTGTGCGTCCAAGGTGATTAGGTCATTCAGTTAGTTTGAGAAAGATCATGATCATAAAGATGCGTGTTGTGTTATCATAACCGGAAAATAAGTTGAAGTTATTATTAGTACTACGATTCTTACATGAGTAAAAAGTAGACGTTTTAAGCAACACAATAATGTTACTTCCGTAAAAAAACTGTCAATTCTCCTTACCACAGAAGCCAAGCCATTGCTCTTGTAGTGTTAAGTTATGCAGGGGCTTAATCAATTACCTGCACTCCCTGTGGGGTGAATAACATTACCTTTTGAACAGCTGGCTGTAGGGGGATGATTGGAACAGCCGGTATACCTGCTGACCTGCTGAACCCAGGTTAATGTTATTTTCAATCCACGATTGCAGGTCACCTGATTTTCGAGATTTCGCGGGAAATGAAATTGTAAACAAACGCATGTGTGCAGTTCCAATGTAAACAAAAATGTATTTTTGGTACTTTTGGTTGCTGGACTTGGGTTTTCCCGCAGTTAGGAGCTGGGGTCAAATTGGTGGTCAATTGTTTATGGGTGCTGTTTTAGTCAGAGGTAGCCCTTGATTATGAAGGGATTTTCAAATTAAGGTGACCATGGTCTTTTTATGTGCTCACCACAGCTTTCAATACTTGATGTATATGAAGAGGTGTGCGGAACCTGACATGGCCTTACCAAGGAGCTCCTCACGGTGCTGAACTTCTAGCTTGCCTGTCGACTAAGGCAAGGCATATTGACATTGCCTCATAATCTTTATCGGACCAATTGATATACTTTTATATGCACGCATACATCACGCCATTTCAGGGTCCGAGTCTGTAGACAATTGGTTTGATTAATTTGTCTCTTCGATATTGCTCCTTTATTGCATTAGATTTTCATCGCAATTCAATCTATTCAAGATGTAGCCAATTTGAACCTGTCTGCGCCAAGGATAGATCGACTCACTAGGGATATGCAGTAGAGCACAATGTCATGACACTTTGTATTGTAAATTCCAACCACCTGCAGGACAGGTCAATTTCTCTCAATAAAATTAATTTTGTTGACTCCTGTAATCTTTACCTTATTAAAAAAAAGACAGTGGTGTTAGTCCCAAACTGGTAATTTCTATTTATTTTGACCTCTGTTAAATCAGGATACCTCTCAATTACAGACAGCATTTTGTATCCTTGTGCTGTACAACCCAGCCTGGACATACCACAGTTGTCCATGGAGAAGTCTCATCCTCTCTGACACTTCTTTTCTGTAAAGCTACCGATACAACATACTGAACTAGGATATATTCCGTTGCCTCCTGTAATATTTACATACCATGGCTGATTAGTTCAATCATATTTCATCCAGCTGGCAGCTCTGCATTGGAAATTTTAGTGGTATAACGTGTTCTCTTGACCTTCAAACAGTAGTATAAAGCCAATATTTACTACTTTACACTCTCAGTCCTATGTTATTAGGTCATCCAGCTGAGCGCCAGGCCCTTGGGCCTCTTGTTAATCTTCAGGCTTGCAGCAATTTCAAGGGTGGAAATACTTTGAGGACAAATAGTCGATACGAAAAATTGGATGAGACAGCAGTTTTTGGTTCGGCATGTCGTCATGTAAGTGCCCGTCATTATGTTTAGCCTAAAACATGGAGAGAGGTAACGGTTTGATTTGCTGTTTTCCTCAGTCAATATGACTAAGATGTGTTGTATCAAAGTGATATTTAAAAAATATTGTCATACATGTGACTGTTCGGAAATGTTTTGCGTTGTGATTTTCAAGTACGGTTTAGCTGAAAGAGTGTTTGATGTGCAACTATTTTCCCTTTATCTAATTGGCGCATAACCGTAGTGTCACGTATAAATGATCATCCTGCCTTGGAGGAGGAATACTCCCTGGAGAAAATCACTTCCAAGTGCAGAGCAAACACTGAAGATATTTTGACACCAATCCCTATTGACTGTTCAACCTTTAACCTTTAATAACCCAATCACTAAAACTGAAAAATTGCTGCCTGCTGCACACGCTGTGGGTTTGTTTTGTTGCAGATAGTTGCTGTAAGAATTTCAGTAAATATTCAGTTGCAGATCATGCCCCTGGCATAGGCCTAGTTCTTATCATATTCATAATGATCTAACTAGTTTGGCTGGCATCTATTTCAGTAATCAGTTGCTGCCTTTTTCTGTATGGTGTTTTGATAAAGCTTTATGAAGATACATCTAGTGGCAGATCAAAAACCCATTCTTCGATACAATATTTGGATAAGAATTAGCTTCTTGATTTTTAGCTCACCTCTTAGCAGAGGTGAGCTTATCCCATACCGTGGCGTCCGTCGTCCGTCGTCGTCGTCGTCGTCGTCGTCGTCGTCGTCGTCCGTCGCCCGTTAGCAGGGCACGTTTCGTAACTGTTAGAGCTATTGAGTTGAAACTTGGTACACATGTACCCTTATGTAATGACACCTTGGAGACCAAGTTTCGGTCCGATTCGTTTCATGGTTTGGCCACCAGGGGGCCAAACGTTAAAAGTGAAAATATGCAATATCTCCCTTAATAGTAGTCGGGAAATTTTGAAAAAAATATGGTAGGTACTTCTAGCAAAGGTGCATCATATATCCTCCGGGTTTTTGATTTGATCTCCTTTTCAAGGTCACAGAGGTCAAATGGTGTAAATTGGCCGTTAGGATGTAACGATGGCACGTTTCTAAACTGCAATGACTATTGATACCAAATTTGGTACACATTTACCCCTTAGTCAGGTGATCTCAGGGACCGAAGTTTGGTCCAATATGATTCACCACTTGACCACCAAGGGGCAAAATCCAAAAACCTTAAAAGTGTGATTATTCCTTAACTTCTTGCTCGATTGCCACCAATTTGATATCATGGGTACATCTAACCACCATACAGTATATGTCACACAGGTTTGTAATTTGACCTTCATGTCAAGGTCACAGAGGTCAAATGGCGTAAATTCGCCGTCAGGCCGTAACTATGGCACGTTTCTTAACTGCAATGACTATTGATCACAAATTAAGTACACATGTACCCCTTGGTCAGGTGATCTTAGGTACCGAAGTTTGGTGCGATCTGATTTGCCGTTTGGCCTCCAGGGATGTGGCCAAATCCTAAATTCTTCAAAATGCCATTATTCCTAGTAATGACTTGCCCGATTGGCACCAATTATATATCATAGGTACATCTAATTCTAACAACCATTCAATGTGTCACCCGGGTCTTCTTTGATTTGACCTACTTTTCAAGGTCACAGAGGTCGAATGTACTGTAAATTGGCCATTTTGGGGAAATTGTAATTGCTTGGACCTACATCAAACCTAACACTACATGACACAATACCATGCTCTTTATCCATCTTTCCTCCACATGAGGTGAGCACAATGGCCCTGGCCATTTCATTAAGGTTTGCATGCAAATTATATCAACTCTTTAACTTGGAATCAAAAGGTGTTCCCATCACAGGCTAGAGATGGTTGGATCAGTCTGCATTCATGTTAGTTTGACAATTTCCTACCCTAATAATAATCATTGTCCTTTTCAGCGTTCAGGTTCTGGTAGTCTTTTAGATAGGTTGAAGCTGGCAATTCTTATATTTCACTGCTATGGCCACAAGTTACCTTGTAAGGTAGGTTGTTTCACAAAGTATATTTTTTTGGAAAGTGATCATCCTTGGTCACTCAGTATATGGAAAATAATCCTGGTTGGTTGCGTAATATTTCGCATGTATCATAACAAACACACGCTCCACTGTATTTGCATTTGGTTTTGGAAGGAGTAAGTCAAGTGACATCACCCTAGCTGTGTTGTTTCAGAGTTTATCATTCTTTTACTTGTGCAGACTGATTACTGAATGGGCTTTGGATCAACACCTTCAACTGACACTGCTCTTTGATTTCTTTATAGGTTAGGTACAGTCCTCGGCGAGTTGTTGGTGTTGGGTTAACAGACGGTGAGACACTGGAATGTCTGTGGTCCTTTTTTGCGGAGTTTCTCAAAGATAACGAAAGAAATGACCCCCAGTCACAGGATAGATGTTCTTACTGATGCTATGATCTATTACACAAACAAGAAGGTCTCAAAGATCGGTATGTTTTAAACAGTTACACAGAGTGGTATTCAGGTGGCGTTGATGGCATTTAGCCTCAATCAGAATGGGAACTTTTAGGCTGTTTTGTGGTCAGGCTATATCTAATTGGATGCATAACTGTTGACCTTTAGCTTAGCTGATAGTATAAACTTCTTCTTGGCACTGACAAGACAAAGTAATGTGCTTATCCTTCTTCATGTAGCAGTATTCAATCGCTTTTCAATTGCACTGTTGAGTACTTGATTCCTCAAAATGAAAATTTGTGGTGTTCTTTGTATCCTTCTGAATACCCAAAAATATCTGTGATCTACCATCAGGTACTACAAGGATGTTATTGAAATTCAAAGTATGTGCTTGGAATATATCTGTTATAATTTCCAGGTCCGTATCTGGCGTCAAAGCTGACGAAAGCTGAGGATGTAATGTCAACAACAAAAAAGGAATTGAAAGCTCTCCTTGAAGGTATGTGCATTTCTCTCTTATTCCAGCAGCTGCAACACACTAAACACCAGTGGCAGCATATTACAAGCCTGACTCCTTAGATCAGTTCTCAGCAGTCAGTCATCTGGGGATAATTCAAGCTTGGCATCAGTGAAACATGTAAAAGTTGATAAAGAGGGTCAAAGCATCTTTTCTCATCCCTGGCAGTCTAATCATTCATGTCTGTTCAAGTTTAGACTTTGTGTTGTGTTTGTGGATCATTATGATCAACCAAAGATAACATTCAGTAATAGAGAATTTCCTTTTTCCTGGGCTTACATCTGAAGCCTTGTTTTTGCCGATGCAGTGATATGCATGCTGATGCAAATTTCATTTTATTTGAGTAACCGTGAGTATTTACCAAGTGCATGCCATTACACAATCCAAACACATTGAAGCACATTTTCACAAATAGTAACGGCATGTCTGTGCACTTATTTTGTTCCAATAACAGTGTATCCTTATCTCTTTTAGTGTCAGAAAGTCAGGTAGAACTCTGGCTTGCAGAGGCACAGATTCCTGCTAGTTGTCAGCGACTGAGACGAGGTAAGACCCATTATTAGCTCACCTATTAGCAGAGGTGAGCTTATCCCATACCGTGGCGTCCGTCGTCCGTCGTCGTCGTCGTCGTCGTCGTCGTCGTCGTCGTCGTCCGTCGTCCGTTAGCAGGGCACGTTTCGTAACTGTTAGAGCTATTGAGTTGAAACTTGGTACACATGTACCCTTATGTAATGACACCTTGGAGACCAAGTTTCGGTCCGATTCGTTTCATGGTTTGGCCACCAGGGGCCAAAGGTTAAAAGTGAAAATATGCAATATCTCCCTTAATAGTAGTCGGGAAATTTTGAAAAAAATATGGTAGGTACTTCTAGCAAAGGTGCATCATATATCCTCCGGGTTTTTGATTTGCCCTCCTTTTCAAGGTCACAGAGGTCAAATGGTGTAAATTGGCCGTTAGGATGTAACGATGGCACGTTTCTAAACTGCAATGACTATTGATACCAAATTTGGTACACATTTACCCCTTAGTCAGGTGATCTCAGGGACCGAAGTTTGGTCCAATATGATTCACCACTTGACCACCAGGGGGCAAAATCCAAAAACCTTAAAAATGTGATTATTCCTTAACTTCTTGCCCGATTGCCACCAATTTGATATCATGGGTACATCTAACCACCATACAGTATATGTCACACAGGTTTTTAATTTGACCTTCTTGTCAAGGTCACAGAGGTCAAATGGCGTAAATTCGCCGTCGGGCCGTAACTATGGCACGTTTCTTAACTGCAATGACTATTGATCACAAATTAAGTACACATGTACCCCTTGGTCAGGTGATCTCAGGTACCGAAGTTTGGTGCGATCTGATTTGCCATGTGGCCTCCAGGGAGGGGGCCAAATCCTAAATTCTTCAAAATGCCATTATTCCTAGTAATGACTTGCCCGATTGGCACCAATTTTATATCATAGGTACATCTAATTCTAACAACCATTCAATGTGTCACCCGGGTCTTCTTTGATTTGACCTACTTTTCAAGGTCACAGAGGTCGAATGTACTGTAAATTGGCCATTTTGGGGAAATTGTAATTGCTTGGACCTACATCAAACCTAACACTACATGACACAATACCATGCTCTTTATCCATCTTTCCTCCACATGAGGTGAGCACAATGGCCCTGGCCATTTCATTAATATCATTATAGGCCCCAGATCCCGTCTGGGGACTATATTGATATCACTGGAATTCTCGAAACTGTTATTTTCTTCCACCAAATTAACACATTTATTGCGGTAGTCCAGCAAAACGGCTAAATAAACCAGAAATCAATCACCCTTACACCACCAAACCCAATTCCATCTATGGACTATCGCAAAAGTATTTTAAAAATCCTGAGTATTTCGATTTTTTTGAAGCATTTTTTGCTGAGATATGATACCGTCTTCTCCCAACATGCCGAAGCCGCGATTCAATCTGACATGCGCTGTGACATGCGCAGAGGCGAGACGCTGATACATTAGCATAAGCTCCGCCCCGTCATAATGACGTCATTATTCTCAATCTCAGGAGTTGGTCGAGCGATGGGGCGATGGAGGTATTATAAAGAAACCCAATTCGATTCATGGACTATCGCATTTTCAAAACTCAGAATATTTCGATGCTTTAGATGCGTTTTTATGACTCCAGCTCCTCCCTCTGGGAGCTGGAGTCAGTATTGTTTTCGCTCAGGTGTCTCGTACAATCACGTGACCTCTCCAACACTCGATAATGCACTCTTTTCGTCCACGTTTTAGGCCAATCTTTGGCATGAACATGAAATCTAATAAGCGCAGTACTTAAATCAGATGTTTCTCTCGCCTTGAAAACATTCCTGGGTAAAATCCATTGAGATTAGCCGAGTTAATCTACTTTTTCCGTGCTTAAAATCTCTGCCGCTGAATTCTATAAATAGGAACTATTAACATCGCGGCAGTGTGGTTCCCATTGTGCGCCCTCCCACTTCACACCACGTCAGGAAGTTTTACGGAGAGGGAGGGCGTGCGGTAAGAAGAATGACCAAAATGACGTCACGTTTTCCTGGCAATGCCTCTTGCCAGACCAGTCAAGCATTGGGAAAGCATCTTTAATTCAGACAACGTTAGAACTAGAAAAACGAATAATTTGCAAAAGTAAAAGCAGATTTCACCACTAACCAGTCAAATCGGAATACGACGGCGCAAAATGTTCTCGCTTTCCTCCTGCTTCCTCCTCGCTTTCCTCCTTTGACTACAGTCGAGTTTGTTACTCGGTTTCTACTCGGTTGACATGACGACTACCTGGGGACTATCAAATTTGCTACCAGCAAATTTCGGAATTCTAGTTATCATCATCATCATCATCATTATTATTAGGAAATAGCATCAGTGGGCCAGTAAAAAGTTAGGTGGAGTCCGGTGCATAAGTTTGGTTGCAATTTGCCCTTTTGCCATAGTATGACATTTTGTCAATTATTTTGTAGCTCCAGTTGCTCACTGGTATCAACAAGGCCAAACAACCAAGGATGAGATATTTCAAAGCTAAAGGTCATCAGATTAAAAGTCAGTCCATTGGCAAACTGGCATCCACCAAGATGAACTACCAAGTGTGGTGGAAATTGGTTTCGTAATTCAAAACTTGCAAAACCGTAACCTCTGCAAATATACTTAAATTTCAGATCTGTCCAGCAAGGCCAGTATCTTACATTCTGTCAACAAACACAGTGTTGAGAGGGCTGCATCTCGAAATGGTAAAGAAATAATTATGCCGGTACGTAGAAACATCCATTTAACCTTTTTGTTGGCTCGCCAGTTGATGAGGCGATAAACTAGTGCATTGTCTGTTGTTTTCTTTATCTTATATCATAAACAGTGGCAAGTTTGCAGCGAATCACTTCCCTTCTGAATGTTGTAATGAACCCAAAGACCAGATGATCTTTGACTGGAAATCTAATTACAAATATGGCACTCTTGGTGTTATTTTACATTGATAGCTTTGGACCCCATGTTGAATTCCTGGTCCTGAGTGATGAAAATTCAGCTGGTTCAATTTTGGCTTTCATTTCAATGTCCATTCTTCAATCTAAAGGTGAATTTATAGAATTAATCTCAAATCCTTCATACCCTCACATTACAGATGGCTAGGCTATTGCAATTAAACTGCAGAAAAACATCAACAGAACCAATCGGCATATTAAGAAGATGATGGAAATCTTCAACACAAAGGACATGGATGAGAGTTTACCAGAGACACTTGTTTACGAAGATGCGTTGAAGGGACATTACTTAGGCATGGAAGAAGCACCAATTGCAGGTCCTAATGATAGTGTGCCATTCCACCTTAAAGAACAAGCTGTTGACTTGTTTTGCCACCACTCCCGAGCTTTTGAGGAACGGTGCTTGTTGTTGAAGAAGATGGTCAATGTTGACTGCGTCTTTTAGAAGCAACAACAAGTTTTGTTGGCCTGTGCAACATCGGATTATCTCTCACAGGGCCAGATGGCAATGGTAGTTGCTAAGGCAATTTCTAAAGAAGAACTTCACTATGAATTCTATGAGGCATGCAAGGGCAATGTGGAATTGCCATTTCCTGGGCAGACATTTATTGCATCTGTCATTAACAATCATCGAAGCATCACCACTAGTGAACTTGGCCTTCCTGAGGAAGAGGTCAGTGACTTCCTTGAAAGGGTGCAGTGTTTGGAGGAAGAGCAGGAGCAGCATGGTGATGATGGGGACGATCATGAGATAGAAGACGGATTAAGTGCAGTTCAGGAGAGTGATTACTTGGATCTGATTGATTTGTAGCTACAATTTTTGAGGTCTTCATGTTTAAGGTAAAAAAAATGTATATAAGGTAAAATGGGGTATTTGCAGCCCAGGTCTAATTGTAGCCCCTGGCAATGTTTTTGATTCATATTCCGGTAACCGTGGAATTATTCAGCCAACCCAAGCATGGATATGAAAGAGGTGACTCTTAAGTATCACAACATAAATAGTTTTGGATTATGCAACATGTTATGTAAGAGCTTTGGCTATAAGAAGTAAACAAATCGGACACATGCACAAAAAAAGTTGGGATCGAACTTTTTACAGGTATGAATTTTCCACACTTACAGAGCATTGATGTATTTGAAACTTGGTTCAGGTGATCAGTATTGAGTGTAGAGAATGTTGTATGCGGCATTTATTGTCATTATTATAGGTAAATTTTCAGAGACACTTCTGACCAAGGTGTATTTGTAGCCCTTTGGTTCGGGGTATTTGAAGCCCCATATAAATAGCTCAATATATCCTGTCATAAATCATGAAAATGCTAGGTTTTTTATTTTTATACCCGAATTATATTATTTGATCATAAATTTATCCAAATTAGATACAATAACCTTCATGTATCAGCAATGATACATTTGAGATTCCATACTAGTTAATCTAAATTTTTTTCGAAATAATGTTAATATTTTCAAAGTTACTGGTGTCTCTAGTTAAAGCCACATTATTGACTAGATAGCAGCATTTCTCATTGTACATGTATATTGTATTACCATTTAGTGGTGCCAGCTATTATTGGGGTTGATACATGACTCATAACTGAAACTAAAGTTTTTAATGGCGCACGACAAGACCGTCAGCCAATTCAGAATGTCACAAGCTGTTGTCTGACACGAGGTGTAATGTACAACAGAGATGATAAATAGAACTTTTACCCCAGTTTAAAATCAGTCTGATTTGAGACGATTAAAAATTTTTGGTAAATGACTGCATCAAAAAATCACCTACGTGTTCAACAAATATTGATTTATTTCAGCAAAATCTCGTCGTCAACCTAGATTTTGATAATATTGAAAGCTTAAAATGTATAAGTAAAAAGTATAAATGGCAACTGAATAATTGATTGATTCCTCCCTTTCCTATAGGGTCGGTCCCTCCCTTCTCCTGGGACAGAAAAGAAAAAGAGGTTACGAAAGAACAAACAGATGAGAAAAAGGGTTCAACTAGATGAAGTAAGAATCAATGACTTTTTGGCTCACCGTAGGGGAGTCTATACAACACCGCAGTGTCCGTCGTCCGTCGTCGTCGTCGTCGTCGTTGTCCGTCGTATCCTAGTTCAAAAACAGTGGCACGTTTTTTAACCGCTAGGCCTATGAACTTAAAACTTTGTACACATGACCCCCTAGGTCAGATGACCCGTGACACTAAATTTCTGTCCGATCTGATTCTCTACTTGGCCACCAGGGGGCCAAATGTGGATATCTAAAAAGTGTGATATCTCGCTTATTAGTGACTTGTTTTCGATAAAACTTTTGTGGTAGGTACTCATAGCAAGGATACATCATATATCTTACGGGTTTTTAATTTGATCTACTTTTCAAGGTCGCAGAGGTCAAATGGCGTGAATTGGCCGTTTGAGTGTAACTATGGCACGTTTCTCAACCACCAAAGGTATGAGCTTGAAACTTGGTACATATAACCCCCTATATCAGATAACCTCTGGTGCTGAATTTCAGCCTGATCTGATTCTTGACTTTGCCACCAGGGGGCCAAAACTGAAAAAGTAAGAAGTGCAATAGCCTGTTTATTAGTCTCCGCCACGGCACGTAGTGGCCGTGAGAGGAGACTCTTGGGTTAGCTAGGAAACTTTCTCGGCAAAATCAACCTCGGCCTAGGGCGCCGATGTGCCTATGCGTGTGTACACGTTGTAGTGCTTGTGGGTGGATTTCAATTGTCGCAATTTTGTCAAGATTTGACACGAAGTTTCGAGAAAACCGCACATTGATAAAATATTCTGCTCTTACGTACGGCGAGTTCATTTATTATTCCAAGTCCACGTCGGCAGTACGTCGTTATTCGAGCACTTTGAGCACGGAATACATTGTAGTTTCGTAGATTGTTTTTGCGGCAATGAGCACTCGGAACGTTACTCGCACGTCTTGGTTCCCTCGGCTGTTCCTAGAGGGCAGGAATAGCACGCCTCCTAGGAACAGCCGAGGGAACCAAGACGATGTTCGCACTGACTGCACATGCGCATTCAGAAATGACTGTTCATTTGTTGAAGGTCGCAAAATTTGCAACGAGGTCAGTGTTATAGTAGTTTCGAGAAAACGACGCTGTAATAAAATATTTTGTTGGCATCTAACGACTATTGACTCATAGCAGATCTGACACCATCACAACCTATCACAAACATTCCAGCAACAGAGTACTTCATCATCGCACATTAAAACATTGAAGGACTACAACAGCACAAATCAGCAATGGCAAAAAACAGTCAAATCAAACAAGCCAACATCATATGTCTTACTGAAACATGGTTACAACACACTGATATAACAAATTCAAGTGTGCAACTACCAAACTATACATTCAGTCATAACCCACGCAACAAATGCTATAGCACAGACGAACCCAACAGTTCAGCTACATCATTCATCAACAAATCGAAAGGGGGCGTTGGTCTATACATCAAAACAGACCAGCAACATGCCATAATAACGTACAACGACCTCAACATTGAGCATATAGTACTACGAAGCCAAACACCAACATTGACAATCGTCAACATCTACAGACCCCCAACTTACAACATCACAGACTTCCTGCCACACTTCCTAAAACTTCTCCAAACCACAATTGCTGGAAGTGAAACAAATGAACCAATCATTATAGTTGGGGACTTCAACCTAGACTTGAACAAACAACCACAAAACCGAATAACAGATATGCTTGCAGACTACGGCTTTACCCAAATGATACAACAAACAACCACCAAAGGCCACACCCTCCTAGACCATATCTACCAACGCTCCACACCATACAACACAATATTCGGAGTATGCCACACCCACTACAGTTACCACAATATCACTTATGCTGCCATCCCCAACCCAAAGGCACCCCCCTTAGAATAGCGCCAAACACGATCATGACATAATTATGGCGCTCCAATGCGGTCATAACTCCTTACATATCGTTCAACGATAATTCCTACCGTTAAAGTATGATGTAACGACCCTTAAAGTATAATAAGATACCGTTACGATCGAATTCAAAACGCTACACGTCTCTTAGGACGTCAAATATTATTTAACGCCCGGAGTTCAGCGCTAACGAGTGAGTCCACAAACAAACCGTCTCGAAAAGCATGAATTGAAACGAGTGCCCCGATTGGCTGCAGCAAGGCAATGCGGTAATAAGTCCTTATCCTTCAACGCTATCTTGGTGAGTCACCAAACAAGTTAATTAACGATGTTCGAGCGATAGCGTCGAATTTATACGAATTAGACTGATGGTGTAACGCGTGGAAATCCTATTTAACTGTATTACATTAACCTTGAATGATAAATACATAGCCATGAACGATAAATAGATAACGGTGAACGATATGTAAGGAGTTATGACCTCATTGGAGCGCCATACATAATAAGACCTTTTTACTCTGGGCCATTTCAAATCAGTCCGAAGGTTTCTTGGTGAGAATGCATCATGTAATTGTTTATTCACTTGTCGAGATATCACTTGCATGCACAATTCCCGTTAATACCCCCTTGGAAACCAGAATACGACTTCCAAATAACCCCAGCTTCCGGGTCTAGACACTTCTTCACTACATGCGGTTTCACGTTTAGTCTGCATTCCAGGGTGAAGAAAGAGGCCTATTATGCAAACCCATCCAAACCACTCAAGATAAAAACTTGCAAGACTACCAAACACTTGTATATAATGTTATCATTATGTTAGTACAGATATCAATAAAAAACATTTTGAACAAATAAAGCCTCCCCCTTTCATTCATGCCCACCCCCATACACTTAACACACCCCGCCAAACAGTCCAACCCCTTCCATGGCTACGATAAACCGAAAATATTCGCTGATGCTTATTTTCGCCGATTCAAGGAAATTCCGTTAATAATACATGTGGATATCTTGGCTTTTCGCAATTCCACATGTAACAAGCCCCACTTAACCCCATTAACAATTTACAATTCACACTTGTCATTTCGCAAATTATTTGCACCCGCTAAAGTAGCAAAATATAACAGCCAGCTAAATGTCCCACGTTTAAATTATCGCTACCACAAACACAACAAAACCTTTCACCACAGCAGCCTTACGCCGTGGCGGAGACTTCAGAGTATGCCTGCAGACTCAACTGACAATTCTAGTTAGCAAATTGTTTTTGATGAAATTTTTATGGCAGGGACCCCTAGCAAGGTTACCTCAGATGTTGCACGATTTTTCGGAATTGACCTACTTTTTAAGGTCGCAGAGGTCAAATGGCGTAAATTTGCCGTTTGAGTGTAACTATGGCACGTTTCTCAACCGCAACAGTAATGAACTTGAAACTTTGAACAAATGACCCCCTAGGTCAGTTGACCTTTTACACTGAATTTTGGTTCGGTCTGATTATTGACTTGGCCACCAGGGGGCCCAAACTCAAAACTCAAAAAGTGTGATTTCTCGCTTATTACTGATTTGTTTTTGATAAAAGTTTCATGGTAGGTACTCCTAGCAAGGATACATCACATATCTTACGGGTTTTTGATTTAACCCACCTTTCAAGTTCACAGAGGTCAAAGTTGAAAACTTTACCGTTCTTGGTACGTTTTGTCGTTGTTCAATGTAAAGAGTTTTAATTTTGTGTAATGATGCATCTAAGAAGCCACTATTTGTATGCCAAGTTTCGGAATTCAAATATGGCCGAAATTGCATGTTTTGTGGGTTTTTCCTCGTATTGTGGCAATCCAAAGGTCGTGAGTTCAAACCCCGGTCAAGGACAGCCAAAAATATTTGTATTTTTCATCTTTTCCTTTTTTCTTTTCTGAGTTCTATCTTACATTTTCTTCATTTTTTGATTTATTTGGTGCCATAGATTTAATTAGGCGGCCATCTTGAAAATCGTTTTTTGCCGATTGCTGTAGTGAGTGATGAGTGATGAAATTGTTATGGTCAGGTGGATGTGTCTACATCACATATCACCCTGGTTTGTTATTTGACCTACCTGTCGGGGTCACTGAGGTCAAAGTTAAAAATATATTCACCATTGTCATACTGTAGCACTTTCTGTAACTGTCTACTAAAAATACTTACGGTGAGCACAATGGCCCCTGGCCGTTTCATTTAGGGAACTTATTCCTTTCCTTGTCCTTACTTGTATTCCCCTTTACTCTCATACAGTGATGCTAAATTTCTTTGACTAGATTATACCACCAATCGCTTTTGTTTCAATGCCAATTCTTTTAATCGATGGAGGTTTATTCAGTTGAACAAGAGATCCAGTTATGGTAGTGGTAGGTCATGCTAATCAATCTTTTTGTCTTTTTACACTACAGGATCAAGTTGCTAGCTGTTCTTTTCAAGATGGCAGCCTTCTGGACAATGAAAGTACTCGGAAACCTACTGTGAGTATCTGTATTTTCAAAAGCTAGTAAATGTTGTGGCCATACTCTGCTGCTAAGGGTTGTTTTAAATCAGGTTAGATTTATAAATTTTCAAATGAATGGAGGAACCACTAATGTAGATCTCTATTATAGTAAAAACACCTAAAATTAAGAATTTTTTGTGCACATGGAAACATGGAAAACATGGATTGCAAAGATTTCCGAAAGGTGTGGATTTCCTTATGCTCTGTTGATCTACCAGACTCAATTAGTCAGTTCATCAAAAGTGTTGACATGATATATGAATTAATAAGAGCATGTTGATATATGGTTTTAGGCACCTGTTGCTGATTCTTCTCATCAGGATGACTGCAGACAAGATACTGAAACACAGGAACAGTTAAATGTAAGCGTAAATTTCTTAGAATGAAAGACTTGGTAATAATCAGGACAGAGATGTCCTTGACATTATTTCTAACGGTTTATGTACTGTATGAAAATCTGAACAATTGCCAAACATTATTACATCTACAAACTAATGACGATAATCTCATTTTCAGGGAGCTGTAGTGTCAACAAGTTCACCAAGTAAGAGTCATTGTGCTGCTAGCGCATATACACAAGCATGGATATCAAAATTTGCCGTAAGTACATGTATTTTTATCAAGAAAGCATGTAACTAGATGAAATTCAATTTGAGGTCGTTAGAGTAAATAACAACTTAAAGCGTGTATGTCTCCTTCAATAACTAAGATGATGGCATTGACGAGTTCGACGCCAATAATAGATACAATGATGATGAGGTTTTGCTGTTCAAACAAATTTGTTGTGGCATTTAGTACATGAAATATGGTATTTAAATCCCGAAAAACAGAGGCCAAATGAAACATTTGGTAAAGACAACGATCAAAGTTCTGGCTAGGCTATGTATGACATGAACACAATTATTATTGTTCTCATGGGTATCTTCTTTTATTACAGTCACACGGTGCGCCTACTGATAGTTCAACTCTTACAAAAGAAGCCATAACTGTTCAAAGAAGGAAGTTATGTCTGCAAAGTTCCACAGAGAGAAGGTCACCAGAAAAATGTCCGTCACAAGAAGTAAGTTCACAGAGTTGGCTTTGTTAAAAAAAACTTGAGTTTAAACACAGCGTTATAACAACTTCCCACTAATCAGTATAGATTCAAATGCAAGATGCATTTATTACTATTTGCACATCATCAGGCTGGACCAGTTACAGTGCTGTGGCCTAAGTGGAGATTAGCAGGTTGAAACCTCACCATACAAGAGCACCCCTAATACTTTACATGTATGTCTGCTTTGGGCAATGCTAGAGAGAATTTGGACACTGGTTGAGCAGAGCCTGGGTGTTGTGGTTACAGCTGCTCCTTTGCCTTTTCAGAGTTCCAAATTAAGACAACTGAGAAGTGACTACGAAAAGCTTGAAGACAAGTGTGACAGGCTAAAATATGACCTTGTGAAGACAGACAGGCGCTATAAATACTTATATGAACAGTACAACTACGTGCAATTCATGGCCTCAGTGCGGAATGAACGACACAAAATTTGTACCCACTTTCGAATGGCGGAGCAAGTGTCGTCATATGCTGCCAAGCAGGTTGAAGAAAGTGTTTTTAGCAACGTCTTTTTCAATCCAGACTGTGACATAGACAACGTCATTGTTCCTATCATCAATGTAACGCTGATGAAAGTATTAAAAGTTGGAGACACTTGCCAAATATACAAAGCCGCCTGCCACACTGTCAATAGGTTCGCTGCTAAGCAATACAGTGATGAGAACTATGTATCCGTTGTCAACCGAGAGTTTCAGGTGCTGTCCTGTATCAATGCCACATTTACCCCATTCCCAATTGGAGTATACTATGAGGATAACAAACCGATATTGGTGACTTCACTCCACCACATTACGGGGAATGTATAAAGCTTAAAGGACCGTTTTTTGGATTTTCCTTCCCATTTAAGTGGGAGGGGATGGGTGAAAGCAACGGTCACATTTGGCTTTCACCTCCGTCACCTCTTCGAAAGACGGTTTTTGCATAACAACTTGAAGGCTGATAATGTTGTGCTGGATGCAAATGAGAAGGGCATAGATGTCATTCTGTGCAGTTGGAAAAATTCTTGTAGAATCGAATCTGCCCGAATTCTCACAGAGAAGCAAACAAAAAAGCTTGCGGACAATATTGTTGTCCCAGAAGTTTTGCGCAGAGAGAAGCCATTTTCAATTGCAAGTAACATTTATGCATTCGGTTGTCTTGGAATCTTGGTTGTGAAATATTGTAGGGCATATGAAATCAAGGATTACAATTTACCAGCTCTGGAAAGATTCTGTCTGATATGTGTGAGTCCAAGATCTGCAGCAAGGCCAGATGTTGAGCTGTTTGACGAAGACCTCGAATCATTTGACATATAATAATGTGTGACTCTAACTGAAAAGACAGTACATGTATCCCTCTGACATTGGCGGATGGTATTTTGGAGAACTTTGTTTTCCACCTGGAGGATCTTGACTGAGAATACTTGGCCTGTAAGGTCACATACAATTTACAAACTGTATGACGAGTTTGGGTCTTAACCCTTTAGCTCCTGCGAGTCTACAAATTTTTTTCCAGCATCTCCCTGAAGATTTCCAGGTATTCCTATAGTGTATAGACTTTTGGCAAAAGAGATACAAAAAGTTGAGAATGAAGTACTACAAGTTATTTTGAAGCTAACAATCATACCTACAATATGATATCATAAATTTTTCATTTTAACCCCCTGGTATCGACAGGATTAACCCTCTCAGCAATTTAGTGAAAATTCATAAAAAGGCCCTGTAGTAAACAACAGAATCATAAGAAGTTCCTACCTAATCAACAAAATCCATAAAGAAACCCAAATGTACGATAATCCAACCTAATATCGATCGAAAAACACAACCCGGCAGTCTCCTGTACATGAATACATGAATGGGTTGATATGAAGTTATGGTTTGCACATGTCACATTTGTTGGTCAAGTTGGACCATGAGAATTGCGAAATTAAAACACCTACAAAAATTTCCAGGGTGTGGTTTTATTGCTGAATTGACATGTAGACGATGGATATTTTTTTACCGGTGAATACTAGTTGTATGTTGTTATTATCAATATGTCAGGCCTTCCTAGTTGGTCACAAGTTGTCATAGTGACTTGTCTAGTTCAAAGTGTTCTGTTCAATAAAAACACTTGAATTCACTTGAGTCATATGTTGTGTTTTCCTTTGAATTTTATTACACAGTGGCGAGTATTGATACTTTCAATTATAGCCTACAGTGGAAACCAACACAGACCAGAGCTACAAGGAGAATGGCATGCCAAATCAAAGAAGAGAATCTTGCTGTGTTCGCTTGCTACCACACTATGACCAAAAACCGGAAATTACAACAGCTTTTTAGGTGACAAGGTGCATTTTGGAGGACAATCGGGACAAGGTTGAGACTAGTCCACAGTCTGTCTGGCTTTGGAAGAAGTCTTCTACTTCCGATACATTGTACCAATTATTTGGGAAATTACACTGTTAATTTTGTCTCCAGTCAGCTTGTGGAAAATTTTACAGAGGAGGGTGTGTCTGTAGGAGAAAAGCCTAGATGTGCACAAGTGATGCGTCTACACAAGTGGATTTTAGTGGAAACACCCTCAACTGACACTTTTACATTGGCACCTGCTCATGTGAAATATTTTGACAGCAATGAGCAAAAAGCTGTTAAAATGTAGTGAAGTCCGAGTTGCTTTGAATATGGAGAGCCCTAGACCAATCACAAACATTGACTGTAGACAGTGGCAGACAGTATTCAGCACTGTTTGATTTTGGTTCTTACATTGCACCAGGAGAAAAAAACAGACCTTAAATGTACACACAGGTATCCTTTTCCTGACAAGGAAATTATTTCATGTTGTGACGCTCTCCCATGAACTGTTGAGCGAACTATTTCAAAGTTGTGCACTAAAAGCTCTTTTCTCCACTGACAGTTGCCTCAAGTACAGCAATGCATACATAAAATTGTAATCAATGTTGACAGAGACCATGACAAAAATATCACGAAGAAATCATTGAAAAATAAATCTTGCTTTATTTACAGAAAACAATATTACATGTACATGTCACAAATGATTTTGAAATGCGATTTTGTGCAGTAACATTGTCGCATAATTAAACAACTCGTCATGTCTGCATGTATACTGGCTTATTTGGCACTTGAAGAAGTCCGATAATCTCTCAGCATGGCTTGTGAGTGTTCACTCGTGATGTGGCGGAGTGGTTCCCATGTATCATCTTGTGGACCGTCATAGCCAACCCACTTCACTCGATATTCGAGAACACCCTTATTTTTTCGGTGCTTGTAGATCTTCTCGACTATACCTGAAATATGTTTGGAAAAAGTTGTTAAAAGATACCAGAACAAAAATTGCATTCATTGACATTTAATGATGAGTTCTGCTGTATTTGCCAAATCCCCTAAGACCTTTCTTGTAGCAACCACAACAATACGTTTTTGCTACAATATTGAAGCTGCCTGTATATCACTATTTCATTGGAGGAATTCATAATTCTTCGACATACATCGAACCGGAAAAAATTACTTTTGATGCTTATTATTGCAAAAAAGGGATCATTTTTTAGGCCAAATAGGTGATTTTAACCATTTCAAAAACACTTCGTGCATACTGGATTAAGATTGGATGCATGAAATAATCTACCATTGGTTGGACTCTAGGAATAAGAATCCTAAAATGTACCTTGGTTCGAAGCTGCAAGTTTGGCTACATCTTCGCTTAATTGCTCGTCTGCATCCTAGAAGAGTGAATGGAAATGGTTTGAATAAAATGTTTCAATGTTTGTAGTGAGGTTAGAAAGAATAGCAACAAATTGCGATCAATATAATGTAGCTATTTCATGAAGAGATTTAAAACAATGATCAAATCAATGTTTTATACATGAATAAGGATAATTTAGAAAACACTTCTGCTCCTACCAGTTTCGCTGACCTCTTCTTTCTCATGCCAACCCTGGATTTTGTGTTCTTCATCCGAACTCCCAATTCCTCCTCCCTGCTGACTCCTAAAGATTAGAAAAGTAATGATGAGCACAATAATGGTTACTTCACATGGTAAAAGTGCTATTCAAAAGTTGCCTTTATCATGAAAATAACTGTTGGCCAGTGCCAATCATGTTACCACTGTACCTAAACTAATAGATGTCTCTCACCACTTAATATATATAATCATCTTTATTCATGTAAATTAAATTACATTACAAATGTGCAAAAGTGCAAGTGCAACAAAAGTACAAAAAGTGATGACAAAGAAATGAAAGACCCTCCCAATCCCTACATATAAGGCATAGACATTTACAGGGCTACCCAGTACAGAGTACCCCAAGAATTACATTCATATTATCGATATCTATCCTCGAAAGTGTGTCTCCATACATTAAAAAATCTCTGATAACAGCAGCAGTTTGCTGCAGTCTATAAAACTCCGCCTTTAAAGGTACCTTGAAAGTTGGAGGAACGTGGTTCCTGGGTATATCTAACTCACTAGCCAAGTGTGAGGGTGTATTTGATACATTGGAGCCACTGCCATTCAAAGAAAGCGAACTCGCAAGATTAACATAGATATTGGAATTGTTTACAGCCTTACGATAAAAGCTTAAAAATCTGTTTTGTAACAATGTTTTTATTGAACAGGTATCTCATATAAGTGGCAAAAGGGCACAATGAGTCCGAGGGTGAAGTCTGCATAATTTCCGCACCGCTTTTCTCCATGCTGTATATAATACGCCTACTACTTTATTATTTAAATCCTTCAGGACTGTACCATAGAGTGACATGCAATATGAGTAAAAAAGTTTGATTTTTGTTTCAAAATTGCAAAAATAAATCTTTGATATGAGGACATTTACCCGCCTATTGAAATCTGATACTGTTTTATGTATGTCTTGATTATTTACCCTCAGTCCAATTAAGTTTCCTAAATGGAGAGCAGTAGCTTCAGCAGTTACAGGAATACCCTGAAAAGTGATAACTATTGGTATAAGATTTCCACCACCTGGTTCCAGACAGAAATATAACAACTGACAAGTTTAGAAGGGGCAGTGTTGTAGTTTTCTGCGGCATCTCGCTTGATGAAAACAAATAAAGGAAACAATGTTAATATTTTCCCACACAGCACATTGTACTTACTTGGGTTCACCGACTTCTTGAACGCACTGCCCTTGTTATCCTGAAAGACATTGTAAAATGATCGGTATATCAGTATGTAAACAAAAGTATCTTCGAAGTATGCTGCATTTTGTGAATTGCCCAAAGTACAATTTCAATGGTTCACCAAGACTCTGATTGCATTGAACAGATTATGAAGATGAATTGTGTCTTTTTCTAGATGAAGGTTATTAAAAAACAGTGCAAGAAAAACAGAACAGGCCATAGTTAATTCTTCTACTTCCAGATTATGCGAAAACACAAAAGTGCACATGTACATGTATGAATGAATGAGGAAATGACACACAGGGTAGGTCATATTGTCACAGGTAATCAGACAAAAAATGAAAATATGTTACAGTATGAGACCAATGGATCTTTTTTCAAAATTGCTCTTGGTGATAATATGTTGTAAAGGTACAGATAATATACTTACTCGAATGGAAGATTTCTTTGAAAATACTGCTTGTCGTGGCATAGGCAAGGGTAAAACTGGAGCAACTCCAAGCCCACCTCCCGCAAGGTAATTGAGCATGGCTGGATAAAAACAAGTAAGAAAGAATTAATTGCACCGCAATGATTGAGGAATATCTCTAACAATAATCGTAAGCAATGCTCTGACGTAACTGGGACGGCGGAGTGGTGACCATTGCACTACAAAACCTAACGTTTTCAAATAACACCTCAATATAAATGCTTACCTGTAGCACTGCCACTGGGTTGAACTTCACTGGTGTTTGTCAATGGTAGAGATTCTTCTTCATCTATGCTGAGGGTGTCTTCATCATCCATCACCGGTACCTGTGGCATACTGCAAATGTAACACAGTGTCATTGTTTTACATAAATGCACGAACCAAGTACTTCAACCCTTAATGAACAAGAGGCTAATAAGCAAAGATGTCAAATGTCGCATGATACCAGCTTAAAATCATTTTTAGGCAAATATTTGTGCCCATTTTCTCAGTTTTTGTAGTAAATACATGTTTACTGGCCTCGAATTTAACAAAGGGCACCGCAATAAGGTGGACATTGCCCATTTAATGACATTTGTGTTATGATATTTATCACATTGACCGAAGTATCTGTCACCATTGAAGATCAGGTCAGTGTGATGATGCTTCTACTACTAGCAAATGTAGTTAACAGGGACCCTCACCTAGAGGTCATAACGAAAGACCAACGACAACGACAGCTCATCAAGTTGATCTCAGCTCTTGTTTATTGTCTCTCTGTCTCTTTAGTCATGTAAACTGAAAATACAAACGTTACAACGTGTACTACTAGTACTAGTGCAATAGGGAAAGGTTATAAAATAAATTGTCACATTCAAGTCACATCCACTGTCTTCAGACGTTTTCGTTTTGAACAGATGGTGCTGCCATCTACACTAAGCTGGCCCAGTTACAGTATGACAGGTATTTCTTCAAATTATAGGCCTCCAACACACTTACAAGTTAGCCAACACATTCAGTACTGAGAATATGGTATGATGATACAAAATAGGCCTGTCTTACAAGGTTTAGTTATAAACAGGATGAAAACGATCAAGACTTCAACCCTGTACATCACGTGACCATGCCAAACTGAGTCCTGGACCACACCTTACTTTCAAAGTAATTATTTATAATACTACATGAGTCAATAGGTTTTCTAAACCACACTTATAGAATGATTTAACTTAACTCTTACCTCCTATGGACCCTAAGTAGCAGTTAGCTGTCCAAAATTACAAGCTTTGTCCATACAAAAACTATTCTGTGTCAATTTCTCCAAGAAGCCAATGGTTGGTGACCACCAAAACCAGTGACGCCATAAACAACCCCTAAAACAAAAGAGCACTCAAGGTGCCAAATATAAAAACGACCGCTGGTCGTTACAGAGGTGTCGGATGACATTTCTTCAGCAGCATCATGTGGTTGTTCAGGTAAGGTGCTAGACATGAAGAGTGCATGTAAAAGCACAGAGGTACATCGGTTGCTTAGTTTTTTGGTAATTTGAGCCCAAGGATCCAGCAATGGTCTCGCACACAACCACGCCTTGTGAAAGTTCCTCAAAACTGACATGACTTTGGAAAATTGAACTTACATGTTTAACACAAACTTTAAATTCGTAATCACTGCCAGGAGTTCTGCCATCTTTGCCTTCACCATGCTCCCCATAGAGCGTGGTTTTTGCAGTCCATCGGGTAGGCCATGAACAGTGACCATCCCTTTGTGGTGATCGCTGTATTAAAGGGAAACGAGCCCTACCAGTGGAAGCGCCTGAAAAAATATATGAATTTAAATTGACAATGAATAGGATTCAACAAGTTATGCAAGTTAATTCAATTTGTCACTGATGACATCGTTACAACCAAACGCATAACAGTAATCCAAGAAGATAATAAAACTATCAAACTTAGTGACAAGCAATCTTTACCAATTTACCTACTAAGCTTTTTTATGAAATAAATTACCGGAATTCACATAAAATTCAAAATGGAAGATTTTTTAATAAAATAAATAGAAATGTGACATACTATGGGCAAAATAGAAATACTGAAGTAGCATGAACATGGTGCGTCAACTGAAAATTTATGAAGTAAACCAAAATAAAAATAACTTACGATAAGCAATAATTATCAAGGGCCTCTCAAACCTTCTTTTCAAGGTCTTCAGTTTCACCCAAAGTGCTGGTTCCAACTGCAGTCACTCCTTGGTTCCCCGACTGGTCATGTTCAAGTGAGTGCCTTCTGGTTGCTCCTTGAAACCCCTGATTGATTTCTGTGGAGACCGGGGTAATAATTTGATATCCCACAGCGCTTTAACAGTTACGTTACTGAGGAGCGCTATATAAATGCGTCACATTATTACATTATTATACAATACATCTGAAAGTTAAGGACAACAATAATTTGTAAGATTTTAGAATATGGCAGCAATAAAACTTAAAAAGACAAACCAAAAGCTTTAAAAAAAGGAATAAACTGATAGGTTCAAGACCTAGTTAGTATGTGAATGAATGAATTCTACACTTATAGGGCGCCTTTCCGTGGTAGCACCACGCTCAAAGCGCCACCTCCCCGAAGAATTGATTAAAAAGCAAAGTTTTTAATTGTTTTTTGAACATTGTCTCTGGCTGGGACCTCAGTTCAAGTGAAAGTTTATTCCAGAGGTACGGGCCGCACCTTGAAAAGCTGCGGTCACCTTACCTCGATCTGGTCCGCTTGACCTGAAGGGTCTTGAAAGTGGCTGACCTAGTGCGACCTTCTGTTTCCAGGAGGAGGTCATTGAGGTACTCCGGTCCGACACCATTTAGTGACTTGTGGATCACACACAGAACTTTGAATTCAATCCTGGCTTTGATGGGAAGCCAGTGTAGCTCCTTGAGTAAGGGCGTTACATGGTCAAATTTCTTTGCGCGACATATCAGCCTTGCTGCCATATTTTGCACCCGTTGCAACGGTGCAAGAGTCGTATCAGGCAGACCGTATAGAATTCCATTGTTGGAATCAAGCCTTGATGTAATGAAGGCTTGGACCAGCCTTTCAGCACTACGTTTGTCCAAGAATTTCCTAATGCGGCCGATCTTATAAAGACTGGCGACGGCGGCTTTGCAAGTCATTTTTACCTGCATGCGCATGCTCATGTCCCCTTCCAACCATGCCCCCAAATCCTTAACACACTTGGAACACTGAATCCAGACACCGTCAATGTTGATCCCCGGTATAGAGCCCGATCCCCTGGCGCTGACAAAGTTAGCCATGTCGGTCTTTGGCGCATTAAGGGCAAGCATGTTTTTTGAAAGCCACGTTTTAATATTCCTAATACCATCCTCCATGCTTGTAACCAACGCTGTACATTGGGACTCGTCACCACGGCGAGCCGACTTCAACAGCTGATTGTCATCAGCAAACAGCTGATACGGAATACTGCACCTGTGCATCACGTCGCCTAGAGGAATTGTATGTATGTCTGAATACAATCATTGTGCAATAAGGTTAGTAAGTACCAAACCAGCTCCTCTACACAAAGCAAACCATTTCCTTTTCAATGATGCATGTGCAATGAGAAATCGACCAGCAATGATTAGTGAACAAACTTTAGACAGTGCTCACCAGACCTACAGTGGAGACGGAAATTTGTCACATTACTGGGACACTTTCCCAGGAAGACTTTTCCTTTCCCATTGCCCAGGGCCACATCTTTCCCCGACTTCACATCTCAACTAAGGAGGAAGACATCCGTTCCGTAAGTCCCCAGTTCTTGACACTTCAAAATTGAAAACAGCCAGGATTGAGAAATAAAAGAAAAAGCTCTGAAAAGAAGCAGGGTAGAACTTAAACAGGTCATGAAAACTTTTCACAATATGCCTTATTGTTCATGCAACTGAGTATTTTAGACAATCTGAGAATATTTTTGGGTTTCAGAATTATGCAATAATATTAATAAGTATTGTTCACTGACTGCAACAGAGAGATCAGGAGCAGAAATCTGATGGCACACAAAGGTTGTGGCACAAGGCTGCATTAAGTTGCATTGAGAGCACTGCCACCAATATCTTACTCACAATTTCAATGGTGAACACATCAACACATCTTAAAGTACTACACAATTGGGTGTCATACTGGGTAAGCAATTGGCTTAAAATGTATTTGAAGTAAAATAGCAGTACTTACAGCTTCATCCAATTTTCTCCAAAGAAATTCTACCCTGGCCATCCTCTCCCTTTCATTCGTTGGTCGTACGTCCAATAGTTCCCTTTATCTTGGTAGCCTTTTTTGGCCGTGGCAGAAAGGGCATTCCACTCCTTGGCACAAGCCCGAAATTGTTCACCAGGAGAGGTTTACCAGATGGATAGAAGATTGACAGGTTCACAAGTTATCCTACGTCTTTTCCAGCACCAGACAACTGTTGCTGGTCATGGAATACTACTTTTAAACAATTGAACACTAATTTCCTGAAATGAGGAGAAATATTCACCTTTCATGGTTTCTATTTTATCTTCGATAAATATGTTGTATGCGCTTGGTTTTCTCTTCTTTATCGTGCCGAGGCAAACAGGTGTCTTTGAGGTGGAGGGCCTATCTTATTTTTAAATGAAGTACTGAAATTGATGAAATGAAACAAATCATTGCGCATGTTATTCTGCAGTCTTCAATTGTACCCCTGAAAAGTGTAGAATTGCAGATTTCTGGTACAAGAAATTGTTTTTGTAGTGAAAGCAATCATCAACAATATATGGTTATCATGTTTAAATAGTGCCAAGAGTATCATTGAGAGTGGAGATTAGATATCCAGATGAAAAAGAATGTCAAATATTTCTAGGACAAACAGGTCTCAGCAATCCCACAGAAGTGATATTTTCAGAGACAGCTGTTACATTATTTTGATTTAACTAAATCCTAAATCTTCAAAAACTATTCTGATTTAATATGAAACATACCTTCACATTCTTGTACACCAAACCCAATTCTTTCGCAACCTCTTCAATTTTGCTATGATTATATTTTTGGTGGTTTTCAAACCATCTTTGTAATACTGAATTAATTTCTTTCGCTGATGATCTGTGAATTTTACTCGAGATTAGGAAAACATATTCTGAAATGAAGAAATGTGTAGCGGTAAAGGGCTTATATATTTGTCACCGTATAAACGTCGCAACTCTGACCTCAAACCCAAAGACTAAACCAACGAATATATCTTTTTACATTATTTATTACCCACGTCACTCTAACTTCTTATCTACAACCGACACTGAAACATTATAAAATTATGTGCACAACAAAGTATCAACAAGAGTTGATATGAAAGAATCTTACCATACTATGAGACCAAGGCTGTGAAGTCAACTAATCGTGATCTAAAATGCTCTGGCACTTTTCAAGAGAACATCTTGTTTAGCTATGAAGTGCGGAGGATGGATTTCTGGATCTGCCAGGACTTACTCAAAACATCTAAACATCATCATTTATACTTAATTACACACACCCCTAATGGGTAAATAGCCCAGCCCAAATATCAGGCTCTGAGCCAACTAGCACTCAGTAATTAAAGAAACAACCAATCAGCACACAGCTTTATCAATACAAGATTACCAGGGCCTAGGGCAGGGGCCTAGTAACTAGCTGCTTATCAGGAAGTTCATAAAAGGGGTCACCGTCAGCTTAACAGCTTAACAGATAGAGATTACAAAACAGTGGAAAGGAGCAATTAAGAAGAAAGGTGTTATGTTGTAACTTCTAATGGTTAACGATACTGGGTGTCTGGGTTCACCAGGGCCTGGGAAGAACACAGAAATAATAATTATAGCTAGGTTTAGTAGGCAATTCCTAATATTGTCACAAAATGGATCTTGAAAGTTGACTGAAGGCTACCGCTGCTGTTGGCAATGATTTTTGGTAATTAATTGCATGATCGAACATGTTCAGGGGGATAACGTTATTCCCTCTTAACATGTTATAGCCTATTTATCTCATTTTAAACTGCTTAAGTTTGAAGAAACCAAGAAAATCAAGAGTCATGACATGACATATAATATAGCCTAGAGTGTATATAGAGGGCGTCTCCCTCACAAAATGCCGCATCTCCTGGGCCTACCATGCAGAGCAAATAGGCCTAGGCTATGCGATCTAACTTCACGACAACTTTTATGCAATGTCAACTCTTCGGTATCTTTGATCAATAGAATCCTTCCTGGCAAAGGGAATGTTTTGGGATGCCTTATATGGTGGGTGGTCAACAGTATACACAACACACACATGCACATAGGCCTACTACTGTACAAACATTAAAAATGTACGCTAGCGCTACCAGTGTACCACGTGGACCAATATTATGTCACAGTCGTTCCGTTCTACAGATCGAAACGAACTTTTGGACATTTTGGTTTCTTTAGTAATAGGCCAAGTATGGAATAAAAACTTACGAAGTAGAGTGCAGGAGTAAAAACACAGGTAAATACACGGTAAAAAAGCGGGATTTGCGAAAAGTATTGAAGCATAAACCTCGTTTTCGGTTTGATGATAATTTTGGTATTGCGCAACCCGCTAGTGCGCGATGATCAGGAAGGTAATCCACGTGCTCGAAAATAATCAAAGAAGGAATTATTACCATTAAAATGAATTGAAAGTATACAATCTTTAAAACCAAACTCGCACAGAATACTGCCAAAATTTAAGGAATGAAATCAGTGACTTACGAAACTATGCCTCGCAAGAGACATTCAGTATAAAAAATAGTTCCGTTCATTCGCCAGGAGGTTGGCAGAAAATCTGTGGTATCTTCTTCAATAGAAATTGTACATCGTTGTTACAGTCGGGTCGGTGAACGTACCCGGGCGCCCCGGACGAAGTGCTAAATCGCACCCCAAATCACCCACTGTCAACACCATTATTTTTGTGTTGTCAGTGGGCGGGAAGGGGGGGGAGATGTCAGGCTATTGGGGGCTGTTCAGCTCTTATTAACTACACGTCGTGCTTGTGGTCAATGTAGCTAGCTTTCGGGGGATGGGTGGCCAATGTGGTATCCAGTAACGGGAAGGAGCATATGTGGTACAATACAACTTTCCCTACCACTACCATCCCCCCCCCCCCCATCACTCCTCACCTACAGCCCCGTTCCGGAGGGTACGTATATCTGGCCTACAATGGATCAGGGTGCGGCTGTATACGTATGATCGGGGTGGTGATTCCGGTTTGTCTAAGGACACAATATGGGCCTAAGGGTTGAAGCCGGGCAAAAGACCAGCAAGTCCATGGCGCGTTCCATCTGTTACTGGAATAAATAATTGATTATTGACGCTACTACTAAGGGGTAGCGCCAGGTCAACAGCGGTAACACACACTGCAAAGGCTAGTAGGGGGCGGAGGCGGGGACGGGGGGGGGATGACGGGGGCAGGGGCTGGCGCTAGCCTTGATCCCGATGCCTATGTAAGACATGGGCAATGCGGAAACTAATTTCATATTCCGGGTTAAAAACAGGGCCGTATTTACTAGATGGGGTGGGGGGGGGGGGGACTGACCTCAGGCATCGCCGACCGAGAAACGTGTTTGTTCTGAAGATTAATGATTTTGTCTTGGTGTCTCAACCACTCCCAGAGATCATGCCCTAGTCCCATGACAAAAATATGACAAAAAATACGGACCCGAATGATGGGAGGACCACGCATCGCCCAGTGGTCCACCATGCAGTCAATAAAAATCATGACGAGATATGGCGAGACGCTTTAAGAGCTAACAACATATCTCCGCGGCCGAGATATACGCATACGCATACATTCATGTAGTGAAGCATCGTTAACAAGCCTTCAACAAAATATCTTGGGATATGAAGATACGTATCCTGAGCGCTTCATACAGAGAGGCGAACCCTAACAGAAAACGCTTCGTTACGATTAACATCTCCTGAATCAGGTGGATTATCATTAGCATATAGGCAAGATCTTCAAATCGGCAAAATGGTTCATGTGCATAAACAGGAAAGTAAAGAAACTTCGCGGTTGAACACCGCATAAATCAAAGACCATAGCAAATCCAGTCATGCAGACCCTTGCATTATAAAGTAGGCATAGTTTTCGGTAAATTCCATCACCAGGATATCTGCTGACGGCGAAACAATGTGTTCGGGAGCACGAAAAAGCTGATATAAATGGCTGATTTGTCCGATTTTTAAACGAAATTCCGCGGCCAGTTATTTACGAGGATCGCGACTACTATTTGCGAGCATACAACCTGGCGATCTGACAGTTCCCACCTCTAACAAAGACATCAGTTGATTAGCCAGACATGTTCGCAATATCATGGATGTATTGGTAAGTTGACTTGTCCATTTTGTTTTTCACGTCGGTCATCAATTTCCCCATCAGGGGATGAAGATTTTGCACGTTGTGCCACTCATAGTGGTTGCCAACAGCGCATTATTTGATACCCCACACAGAATATGATATTGATCATATGGGCTGGTCATAGGTACGACATTCTAACACAAGGACGATGTTCCGAAATATTTCGAAGTTAAACACGACCATGAGGTACATATTTTTGAAAAATATTGACTGCACTGATTAGTATATATGCTTGTCAAAGAATTCAAAAGGTAAATATTGTAAAGGTTTGGTTTTTCAAACTTGGGGGGAGGGTACTTGCAATCTGCTGTTTTATTTTTTTCTCCGGTTCATCGATGACATTTAAAATCAGTTTTGAATTCACTTCAACTACGATCCATGATTGTTTGCACCGTCAGTTCAGGCCTTATCCATCAAAGCAATTTTTTATGTTCATGGTACACCTGGTATATCGGATTGCATTCATTATTAAATTATTTTCATTTTTCAATCCGGGAACCATTACCAACTGTAAAGTTTACTAACATTTCCAATGAGACTATACATACTCGTGGTTTTATGACAACGATTATAGTGATCATGAAAACGCCTTTCACCAAGAAAAAGATCGCTGAATCATGCGACAATGTCGTGTCCTTACCCATAGAAGTCTCTGAAAGAGTAAGAAAAGCGGGGGTTATAACATGTGAAGACTATACTAACACATTGGAAGGACATTTATTACACTAGTCGACTGCCAAACCTCGTGATGACAAATATACGCACAATGTAAAACGTGTGAATACTAGTACATGTAATAATATCGGATTACTTCAAAATGCTTTGAACGTCACCCATGAAAGAAAACAAATGATATTTATTTGACCATTTTAGAAATGCACCAGTTTCGAAATAAGTAGAAGGTAAGCCTGTTGGCTCATTACGATGGCGCTTACTTGATGAATTTTGAATTGTAAGCTATGTATCATGCAGTTTTTTATTGCCACATTGTTGTTATGTTCATGGTAACGCCTTCCACTTAAGTACAATCGAATGTGGTGTGTATAAGTAACCTTGTATTTGTCAAATTCGCGGTGGTTACTGACCAAACCACACTTTTTCGAAAGAAATATCAATAACGGCATTGCATCGTTGCCAAATCTTCGAAGGCATTTTTAAAATTCCTTATAAGTGGGTACTGTGAGTATTCCGAAGCCTTTTTTGTAAACCAAGTGGACCGTTGCGTACATCCCAAGATAACCCAACTAAACACGAAAAGTTAAAAAATGTGAATGTTTCATGAATCATTTCTTCTAATCATTGCTTCTATACGATTTTCATCATAAGCACGGTGGCTGAAGGTATCGGTTTGACCAAGGAAAATACATTCTTACTCAGAGAGGAAATGACGATAAAAATGAAATACACAAAAGGTTTGTTCATTTTGAGGGGCGTAAGGCCCGCATCTATTATTTTTATCTGATTGTACTCCTCCGACACTGTAATTGGAGGGCCTTGTTTCTATTGTGTTGCAAAGGTAAACCAATACCTTACCCGCCATGATAAAGTTAATCCAGAGTCTTTCAAATAAAGAGTCAGGCAACTAGGGACCGTATGGCTTCAATATCAAAGCCACCGCCCGTCCCGAAAGGCGCGCGTTTGGACATGGGTCACGTGGTACACCCAAGCCAATTCCGCACAACTGGACTTTGAACAATTACGATCAGCTGAACATGGCCGGTACAAACACCCCGTTTTAAAGCAAACACCTGCTTCAAAGTCACTCATCTCTATAAAACTATTTAGATATAATGTCAACGATAACATTTATATCAAAAACGATATGTTTCGCATTTTGCTTTTCGACTGTTGATGAGAAGTGATGGCACTGGTTTGAGAATACTTTTCGAAATGCGTTTTTCTACTGCACATCATCACATATTTTTATGGTTAGCAGTTTAGTATATTCATATCTTATTAATTTTGACCGTCTACAACTAGTTTTATAGCAGGTTTAATTTCGCGTTCGCGGTAAAAAACGAGAAAAAAAACATGAAAAAATGCAAAACGTCTCGTTTTTTGTGGTTAGATGTTCACAAGTTTAGAAATCCCATTTCATGTCAATTAATTGTTTTCTAATTTAATATAACTGTTATTTAATGGGATCTTTGATAGTCTTGCAATTTTGAAGCCCAGTGTCTAGTTTATTGAGCTTGTTTTGGCACATATAAGCACAAAGTGGTGTGAGGTATACCGTTCGAATATTATTGAACAGGCACTTTGGCTGAGACCTTACAAACATTTATGATGTGTACATCAATTTTTGAGTCACCTCATCAGAAACATTTTGCAGTATAAAAATATGTTGCCATAGATTACAACCTAATTATGTAAAAAAAAAAACAAATTGCAAAGAGATGAGAGTGCATGCAGCTTAATTGTGGTTTGATTATTGTTATCTTTGGCAATTAGCAGCTGATCAACACATCTGCCAAATTTTTAAGATCGTTCTCATCAATTAAATTTAAATTTGTATGTATTTGTAACTCGATAAATTATATGTGTACCTCAGGTGCAGAGTAAACACTTTTCGTGGAATTGTGGTTGTTCCATCATTGTTTTGCCCCTCAGCTCAGTTTTTGTAGCTGAATTAAAAAGGACTTCATGGTCATCATGGCTTCCAGTTAATTGCCCGAGAGAGCTGTGGGATCAAAGGAAACTGGCCGTGACCCGATCGCGACTCTTTATTTGAAAGACTCTGGTTAATCTTAAGTACAATATCGTCTAAAACAAAACGCTAGGTTTGGTATTGATATTAAGGTCCTGTTATATTCACCTCGAATCTGTTTCGGATATTCTCCATCCTTGGTACTTCAGAAGCTTCTTTGGCAATCTGTGCGTACTTCAGCGGTTTATCAATCTGAAGTAGATCAATCGGTAAATAAGAAAATAATGTGATCTGAAAATAGGGTGAGAGTGAGGATAACATGATTATCTCTGCACATGGTCCATTTTCAGGCGGTGTACGTGCGGCTATAAGCTGCGCGTACACATATTGGTGGACCAATTGCACGTACACCACCACATTGCTGCGACAAATTGGTTCGGCAATCCATTGCCGATACAAATTGCCGGGCGAATTCGCCCGGCTTGTCAAAAGCTCGGCTTTGTCGTGGTGTACGCGCAAATGGATCGGCAATTAGCTAATTAGATGGTTCGGCTCCAGGCGACGCTTTTGAAATGGTGCTTTCTGCTTAGTGTTTGCGCGCCATCTGTTGCCGGATTTTATAACTAGCTGCAGCGCTGGTGTACGCGCTTGGTGGATTTTCGATGGTGCGGCATTGGTTCGCGAACCAAGATTGGTGGTCCATTTTCAGGTGGTGTACATGCGGCTACTGTGAGTAGCTTGAAAAGTATTCTTTAACTGGTGCAGACAACAAGCTCTAGAAAACAGTTCATATTTCGGTTGGTGATGGATGAAACACGCACTTGATATAGGAATACGCTCAAGTCGTAATTGTCATCTTGAAGCAACTGGCCTGATCTTACAGAATGTATTTCTTCAACAGCAGCCCTGCAGCGAATGATCAGCGTCTCTTTGATCAAGTATGCACCCCATAGACGATTGGTGCCGTTACGCAAAGCAGCCTTCGGAGATCCCCCCCCCCTCCCGACAACAGGTGACCATCCCTCTTGTCGGGAATTAATCCCGAAGATACATCTACCGCACACAGGTACAAAAAGGCCGACCCTTTTTGAGGTTTAATTGGAAATGCTTCCAGGCGGAAAAATGCCATCCGAACAAGAAATAACTGTATACTGTTGCATCACCACATCCGGCCAGGTGTCCAACAATCTCTTTGTATCGTGATATCTTTGTTAGTTAAAGAAAATAAAATCAGTTCTCTCAATGACATGAACGTGTTGACTTCGTCACCTTTTACTCTTTACTTTTATGTATTATCTGCATGGCCAAAACCCACATGGTGCCGTGACCAGGATCTGGGAACTCAGTTTTAACATCTAAAATCACAACGCAATGTACGAAGGATGCCTATGACCACCAGGACAGCAAATCAACTTGAGAGGGGAGAGAAGGAAACAGACATTACAATCACTATGGAAGACGGAGCCGAACAAGTTAGACTAAAACGACACGTTCAGAAAAGGAAGGCTGTCCATAAGGCTTTTGATAAGCAACTCGAAGAGATCGAGGAGGTGTTGAAGAAATCCTCTGCCGAGGAAGACGAACTTGTGCTAGTTGAGGCCGCATTGACAGAACTAAAAATTCTGTTTGATGAGGCCGGTGAGTTAAATGAAGAAATCGAAGCGGCTCTGGAAGGCGCGGACTATGACATAGAATATGAACGCATAACCGAACGCCGGAGACAGGACCGAAAGGTACTGATCACTGTGAAGAACTTCACGGAAAGGATCAAGAAATCGGGTGACATAACGAGCGTTAACGTTAGTCCCGCTAAAACCTTCTCCGCGAAATTGCCAAAGTTGCGCCTCCCAACATACACCAAGTGGAGTGCGTTCTGGGAGACCATGGAAAGCGATGTGCTGGGCGGGAACTTTTCCGACATCACAAAGTTCAGCTACATCGCTGGTCAGTTAAAGGGCATAGCGGCTGAATCTGTCACCGGAATACATGCATCCGGTGAAAACCTTCAGTCCCTCTGTATCACCCTAAAAGAACGCTTCGGACAGCGAAGGAAGATCGTCAGATCTCACGCTCTTAATCTGTTCGACTGCAACCCGCCTGCAAACAACTACACCGAACTTAGCAAGTTCTACAACCAAATAATGGGAGACATTCGTTCTTTGAACAATCTAAACGTCAAGACCGAGGAATGCGCGGCTTTCCTGGTGCCACTCTTTGAGCGAAAGATCCCCCGGCAATTCATTGACAAGATGGGGACCAGCGGCCAAGAAGGAGACTTCGACTTGAAGGCCTTCTTGGAGTCGTTCACCATACATCTCAACAATCTTGGAGAACGTTCTGCAGAGAAGGAATCTGGATCAAACAAGGGAGTTAACCAGCAGTTCAAATCGGACTACAAACCTAGGAACTCTATGTCAGCTAGCAATTTGGTTGCTACGGGAACGGGAAATGCAAAAAGGTGTGCATTTTGCGATTCAGCGGATCATTTTTCAAACAACTGTGAGCAGAACGATACGGAACGTTTTGAATCCGTAAAGAGGAGGAGATTGTGCTTCAACTGCCTCCGACCACACGCAGTGAAAGTGTGTAATAATCGAAGGAATTGCGGTGTGTGTCATAGGCGACACCACACCGCATTACATGGCTACTTCGCGCGTCAAGGAGACGCCAGTTCAGTTCAAATGTGTAGCAATTCTGTTTGGCAATCTAGAGTTGGGGATATCCACACAGTTCTAGATTCAGTGCAAAGTATTAAGGCGATCGCAAATCAAGGTGCACCGCAGCCTGTCAGTGTGACAGCTGCGGATTCTCATTGTGAAGGTGAATTCACGGAAAGTGCTGAATTCACGGAAAAAACGGCTCCTGCGTTGGGATTAGAACCAAACACGAAAGAAGGTAAAACTACGGTCCATTCAGCAAATAGGGAAATCAGCAACAAGACGGTCTTGCTCGAGACAGGTCGCGTAAGTTTAGCAAACGGGGATATGAAATTCCAAGCAGGGGTTCTGGTAGATAGGGGTAGTATGCTCTCCTATATTCGTAAAGATACAGCTGACAAATTGCGGCTCAGAGCCCACGTAGGTCCCTCAATGTAAATGGTTTTGGGGGGCATGTCAGCAGGCGGTGTTACGATCTGGTCAGTGTAGACGTGATTACCAGCGAGGGTGCAAGGTCGATAGAAGTTTTGGTAACTGAAGAGATAGTGAAGCCGATTGATCAGAAGGGTTGGGCGGACGCGCTCAGGCATGATTACATCGCGGAATTGCCGCTGGCCGATGATTTCGCGAGGGGTCAGTTCAAAGTTGATCTGCTAATTGGCTGCGATAGCGCATATCAGTTTCTAGAAAACCAGGTAATCACCAGTACGTGCGGTCCCACAGTACAGTTTTCAAATTTAGGTTGTTTTCTGTCAGGCCCACTCGATATTAGCCACAAATCTGTGCATGTCACCTGCGGCGCGTCGCAGGATATCGACCAGTCGGAAGACCGCGAAGCAGTGCAACTGGAAGAGTTTCTGAGGGAAAGCGCCCTCGATTGTTCGGGCTTCTCAGATACCGAAGATGATGTCAGTTTCAAGAAAAATTTCCTTGAAAAGATTCAGTTCAAGGAAGGGCGTTACTATGTACCCTTGCCTTGGAAAAGTGACCATCCAGAGCTGCAGAACAACATAGCAGCTTGTCAAAAGCGCATTGTTCAAGTGATGGGTAGGTTAGGAAAATTAGGCCTAATGAAAGATTATGTCAAGGTCATGACGGAAAATATCCAAAAGGGATATGTTTCAGAGACAGGTATGCCCATTGACTACGCAGATGACGGGTTTTATATGCCACACTTCCCCGTTCTCAGAGACAGCGCCACCACGCCCGTTAGGATAGTTTTTGATGCAAGCTGTGGCTCACCGTCGCTGAATGAGTGTCTTCACGGGGGGCCGAACATGACGACAGATCTTGTCGATTTGTTACATAGATTTAGATGCAGCAAATATGCAATTAGTGCAGATATTGCTAGAGCTTTCTTGTCTGTTGGGTTATTAGAATCTGACAGAAAATTCGTTCGTTTTCTCTGGTATAAAGATAATGATGTTTCCAAACACCTAGTGCCATACCAGTGTAACACGGTCATTTTCGGCAATGTAAGTAGCCCATTTGCATTGGCCGCGACCCTGCACAAACATCTCACCATATTCAAAACACCAGTGGCTCAAGACATGCTAGGGAAGACTTATGTGGACAATCTATTGTCAGGCGTTGCCACGGAGTCAGAGGTCTTGAGCTATTATCAAGAAGCCAGGGATATCATGTCAAGCGCAAGTTTTGACCTGCGTCAGTGGTCAACTAACTCCGCGAGACTTGAAGAGAAAATTAAGGGAGATGGCACAGGTACCAAACCAGGCCCAGTGTCAGTATTAGGCCTAAAATTGGATCCGCAGTCTGATGAAATGTCCATCGGTAAATCCAAAAAACATCAGACAACTGACGGAAAAGTAGTCACAAAGCGAGTAGTCGTGTCAGAAGCCTCATCAGTTTTTGACCCCTTAGGTTTAATAGGCCCAGCCATAGTACCAGCCAAAGCATTTGCCAACACACTATGGGTAGATGACAAGAAGTGGGACGAACCCCTGACGCCTGCGCAAGTGCGCGAATGGGTTCACATTAGGGAATCATTGGGCAGAACCCACGAGGTCAAGTTTCCCAGATGGCTAGCCTTTGAGCCAGATAAACCATTAGAGCTGATTGTGTTCTGCGATGCCTGTCCTAATAAGGCCATAGGTTGTGTAGTGTATGGTAAACAAGGTAACAACATAGCTTTACTTGGGTCCAAAAACAAGGTAGTGTCACAAAAGAAGGCTAGGCCCACGGTGCCACAATTAGAGTTGCAAGCTATGGTTATGGGGGCACAGTACGCACATTAGCTTGTCACGACATATCAGGGTCAATACGAGAATATTGACTGCACATATCTCACAGATTCCGAGATAGCGCTATACTGGCTACAATCCGACAAAAAGCTCAAACAGTTCGTCAAAAACAGGGTTGAGCTCATCAAACAATTGACCAAAGTCAATCAATGGTACCACGTGGCAACTTCGGACAACGCCGCTGATCTTCTTTCACGTGGGGCCACCGTTCAGGGTTTACTCGACTCTAATTGGACCCTTGGTCCAGCTTGGTTGAAAGGCAATTCCGATGCCTGGCCAATCAGGTCACTCTCTGCCCATTCGCATGTAACGATGTTAGCCGCAGGCCTACAGATGGACAACGAGTTCAACATGCCAGGGGCCAGTAAACCCCCGGGCATTCGGCAAATCATAGACATCAATAGGTTCAGTAGTTACAATAGGCTTATGAGAGTTACTGCGTTAGTCATGCGTGCATTTAGGGCAAACGGTGCTATATCCGCAGATGATATTAGCAAAGCTGAGAAAAGTTGGATTCAAAGCATTCAGCAAGAAGAATATCAAGGTGTCTTTGACTACTTAGGCGCAGAAAAGTCAAACCGCTCACCGCTGCCAAGACGGCCACCCATTGTTAATCAGTTGGGGCTTATACTAGGTGATGATGGTTTCATACGCTGCGGGGGGAGGGTTCGCCAAGCAAATGTTGAGTTCAATAGGAAGTGTCCGATCCTCCTACCGAGTAAAAACTACCTAACAACACTGATCATCAGGGACACGCATCAGCGCGTAGTACATTATGGCATTGGCACTACAATGTGTGAGCTGCGCAACAAATTTTGGATCACTAGTATGAGGTCTACAGTAAAGAAGGTGATCAGCCGGTGCGTAGTATGCAGAATAGTTGCATGCCGACCTTACCTCACGCCATTGCATGCAGAGTTGCCAGATTTCAGATTGAATGATCTGACACCTTTCACTTCCACAGGAGTTGATTTCACATCTCATATCTACGTCAAAAACTGCGCAAATAAGATTCAGAAGGTGTATGTTGCGCTATTCACTTGTTGCACCACGCGCGCCGTTGAGCTAGAAGTCGTGCCAGACATGACAGTCGAATCTTTCCTCCGCGCATTCCGAAGGTTTACGTCCACGTGCTCGGTTCCTAGATTGATATACTGCGACAACGCTAAGACGTTTAAGGGGTCCGAGACGGAACTCAAGCGCCTCCTAACCAATTGCAACAGTCTCCAAGCAAAAAATCATTTCGCTAGGCGCGGGATACGTTTCAAATACATACCAGTTGAGGGTAGCTCATTTGGAGGGGTGTACGAAAGAATGATTGGGGTGACAAAAAGCGCGGTCAAAAAGACCTTAGGGAAAGCACTTATCAGTTACGACGAGTTTCAAACAGTAATTAAGGAGATACAGCAAATCGTAAATAACCGTCCGCTCACGTACGTATCTTCCGACCCAGCTGATCTGAGACCAATCACGCCCAACCATCTGATATTCGGCCACGATCTGAGCATACTACCACATAGTGATAATGAGGGGGGTGATTTTGATCCTACATTCAGGGGCAAGACACACTTGGAAAAATTAGCCCATCGCAGGAGCCAACTCATTTCACACTTCGGGAAACGTTTTCAGGATGAATACTTGGCGACGCTAAGAGAGCGTCACACTCAGGAGATTGCCAAACAGAATGCCTATGTTGATTCAATACGTGTTGGTGACGTGGTGCTCGTTCACAACAAGGATGAAAAGCGGATTAATTGGAAATTAGGCAAGGTTGAGAAACTCAACAAGGGGAAAGACAAGTTGACTAGGTCAGCTTTAGTACGCACCACGTCTGGGGTTTCTAACAGGGCCACAGGCAAACTATACCCATTAGAGTTCCAAGTTGAGGACGAAACCCATGTCACCAACCAAAATTCAGATAAGGATAAGAAACGCGTGCTTCCACATCGGGCAGCAGCCGACATTGCTCGTAATCGTTTGAGGGCAATGGCACAGGACAATGTGTAAAAAAGGATTCATAATGATTCCACTATATTCAAATGTATAATTAGTTTAGTGACAGTAGGAAGTAGAACATGGATTATCTCATGAACACTCCTCCCTAGTGAGGAATGGTATGACGCATTTGGACACTCCTCCCTTGTGAGGAAAGGAATACAATTAGTGTGATTCAATATTCATGACAACGGAGTATTACTATCTCAATTTGACAAATTGGTGTTTTGTTGGTCAAACTAAAGTTTTCACTATTTGCATACCAACTTAATTGGTTCATCATCAACAGTAGCGGTACCATTATAATATCAATAGCACATTTAGATAAAAGTCATTTATTTGTGGCCAGCTGTAATTCGCCGCCCCCGGAATGTCGGGAATTAATCCCGAAGATACATCTACCGCACACAGGTACAAAAAGGCCGACCCTTTTTGAGGTTTAATTGGAAATGCTTCCAGGCGGAAAAATGCCATCCGAACAAGAAATAACTGTATACTGTTGCATCACCACATCCGGCCAGGTGTCCAACAATCTCTTTGTATCGTGATATCTTTGTTAGTTATAGAAAATAAAATCAGTTCTCTCAATGACATGAACGTGTTGACTTCGTCACCTTTTACTCTTTACTTTTATGTATTATCTGCATGGCCAAAACCCACAACTTCCAGGTGTGCATAATTAATTAAGGCCCTCCTGCTTTTATGATTGCATGACATGTACAGATGACCTGATCTACATCACAACTTTTGCTGAACCCGCCGCCTGGCTCTAACAAGCCAGTTGCTAGCCTGATCAGGTAATCAAGTTGTCAAACACATAATTGGCTATATCTTCAGCATGGATGGAGCTAATTGCATTTGGTTTTCTGTATTGTATAAAGTGTTAGGTACACTTTTGAAATCGTCTTACAGCAGAAAATGGCAAAAAATCTTGATATATGACCTTTAAAGATCAAATTATGGATTGTACCAAAGCGTACAATGTCATACAACTCGTTGATTTCCTGACAACTCGCCTAGAGGCATATTAAGAGAGACGATTACTGGATATCTGCAACAATCGACTTGATCGGGTCCTGCAGTCCAGGTTTCTACCAAATCCACAGACTGGTGCGAAGATAGACCAGGAGAAGATAACGAAAATTGGAGAGACGGCATACAGAGTTCCCAGTGAAACAGATCCAGACGTCACATACACAGTAGATGTATCAGTTGGTGCATGTACATGCTGGAGAGGGAAAACAGGTAATTCAAAAGGGCTTAGGTCTGCCATAGATATTTGCGGGTTTTCTACATGACAATACAGTAGAGCAGAAGCAATTTAGTCAGTGAAACTGAGGAATGCAATTGTAACAACTTAAAGGGGAACTATAGGCATGAGCTAGGGGGTCAAATTGGTAGTCTTTATGTGATTAATATGCACAGTTAGGTGACTGGTTCACATTTAATTCACCGATGAATATATTCCTCGTACACGTGTGAATAGTTTCGATGTTCTGTGAGATAGGAGAGACCCCTACCGGCAACTTCGAGTAACTAAATCTTGTCTACCTAGCTCCTGCCTTTAGACCCCCTTTAACTGTATCATAGGCATTGTATTCACACTTCTAATCTGTATTCTAATATTTTCTTCATTACTATTCGGGAGGACCATGTAAACACCAGAACCTGGTGGTGAAGATACTTGCGTCATGGAATTTCATTCCTCTGAATGATCCAGCCATGAGGCGTATTTTCTTCATGGTTGCAACTGGGAAAGCAACACCACTGAATGGTGACTGGTTTAAATCACTCCACTCAGGAAGGACAACCCCTGCCGATACCAACACTGTTGTTGAGGAGACGGGAGGAAACGGTGATGATCCCATGGACATTTCTATTGAGGAGTCGGCCTTGGTGGTTCCTACTGCTGGGGTCCCTACTGAAGGTGCTTTGTCTACGACACTTCTTGATTCTCTCCACTTGCAGAGAGATCTTCAGAATCAGTTTGATCGTAGGAATCAGCAACCTCCATTCAACGATGATCATAATCCATGTACTGATAGTATTTATTGGATGAGTTAAACAAAGTATTTGACAAGATAAAGACAAGTTTCCTTGAAAACAGAGACTACAATGTACTTTGAAAAGCCATTGAGAATTTTTGTTAAACAAGCCAATTCCTTGACCACAAACTCTGCATTGTCTTCTGCATTACAGTGCTTTGGGAAGTACTTGGGGGCTGCGATAGCATTGGACAAAATACGGAAGGCAAAAAAGGAATTGGTGAGTTGCAAGAAGATTGGGGTCCAGCCTGCCGGACTTGCTAGACGTAAGATGCTGGGTGGTGGTAAAAACCGAGTTGGTAGTGGTAGGCCAGCTACTAGAAGTAGTTAGGGAGAGACAAGCAGTAAGAAGTTGAAAAAGAGCAGCACTCCTTTCTCTTCCCAGATTTTGCCTAGGAGAAAAGCTTCTCATAATTTGAGAACATGTGTCCAAAGAAATGAAGCATTAGGTAAGACGCACTCTGCCAAGTGGTCTGCAATACTGTATTGTTCCATTGGAAAGGTCGTACATGTAAACCAGTTCATGCGTCTTGTTAAAGTTGCAATTCATTCATTAATTGGCCATTAAATTATGTACACCTTTGATTTAGATTCGTTCCCTCCATGCATATTTACTGAGATTAGTATGCAATCAGTATGCAAAAACTGTAAAAGACCCTTATGGAGCTCGCAGTGACATCTCCTTTGGAACATTACAGTAATATTCTGTGCCAGAATGTGAGTGTTTTATATTGTCACTTACTTGACTATGACTTCAGTCTTTTTCAATACAGTGTATCTTACTTTTTACAACATTTTTCCGCATTTGTTTTAGAAATGTTAAAGGGAGACTACACTAGTGTGCATTTGTCAACATTCCATTTTACTTTTACAACATTTTTCAGCATTTGTACTTGTTTTAAAAATGTTTTTAAAAAGTAGACTACACTGATGTGCATTTGTTAGCATTGCCAATGGAGCTTGAAATTGAGATTTCTCTGTTCATTGTACGTTATACCTGTTGTGACTGTTTACTTGGTTCTTAACTTTTGGTGTAATGAAATAATTACGGTATGAACCTCATACTGTCCTATTACCAGTATTACCAAGCCAGTAACCCATACATAGGACTTTAGATGTAAAATAACCTTACATTTTTTGCTATCAATAATAATAATAGTTAATCTGCAAAAATACTGTATTCAGTGTTTCTATTTTATTTAATACTGTAATATTGCTGAGGAGTGGGCTCCGCTTTTTCGGGTCTGTGCTGAGGGATGGAATTGACTTGACTGTGTGCTGCCACTTAACACCTGTTTGGGTACTGTAGAACTCGCCTCCCCCCTTCCCCAGATCCTATGTCCCCACCCAGAGTCTGATGTTCAATGATAAAACACCACTGGTGCGCCTCCTTGCCCAACGACCGTGAGGACTCCAACCTCCACCGTTGTCGTCATACTTCTGCCGAGAGTGTCTTGCCCAAGGACCTATACTCCAAACTTCTGTCAAGTGTCTTGCCCAAAGACCCACATCACACAAACAACCGCACGCACTAATCGCATAAATTATTCAATTCATGACGTCATATGCAAATGAGACAAAAACCTCGTAGGAAAAAAAGTTTGCGGGCCGGAAACCACCCAAGTACATGATGCCCCCACTATAGCGAGGGCATAATAATGGAAGAAACGAAGACAAGATATCCTACCTCTTTTGCCTATTATTATGCCCGGATGTTTAGGCTCTACCCATCGAGGCGGTAGTAGAAATCGGGTATTGTCGGGCTTGGGATCTTATTTGTGAGTGGATCCAGTAAACTGTATCCACTGGTTGTCGACAAAAGAGAAACGAAATAGTCCAAATATTGCGTGGCCATCCCTAGTAGACTGTTACATAAAATCTCGGAGCTTCGAACTCAATGATTTAGATATGATAGAGATACGAAGACAATACTGACATAAACAGCGAGAGGCTGTGTCCTTAATTTTTTCGACAGTTATGAGAAGTTGCTGATGGCAATGATTTAAGAGTTCTTTTCGAAGTTCGTTGTTCTTCTCCACATGTTCATATTTATCAGGTTTGCATTGAATACATTGTCGTTATTTAATCGACTAATTCTGGGTATCATACGGTCCCTTGTTTTGTCCTCAGGATATCCAATATTTTCAATTCTGACCAACTACAACAAGTTTTATAACATACTTAATTTTTGCAATCGTTAAAGAGATCCAGTCGTGGCACAAGTCTTTCTTTAGACGAGTTAAACGTGGTAAAAATAAATATATTGGTGATTACTTCTTATGCAGCTCATTGGCTACGTATACATAATCAACTACCTGAGGGGACCTCGAAACTGCCTACATTTTTCAATGGAAGCTTATTTCCGCCTTGGATTTAACCGGGGCGTTCAAAACTCCCCATTTTCATAAGCGTTTCGCTATGTTTCCTTTAATGAGAATATCTCATTAGATGCCAATAACTGGGACATGTATATGATACCATAAGACACTACATGTAGTCCATGAAACGAAGACCACATACTTAATTGCTTACAAAAAAACTTAGTTCTCAACTGTAAGCGACAAAATATGGCGCTTTTCACGTCAATGTTGTTATCTAACTAGTTTTATAGAAATCAATGAATTCAAATTGACCGTTTATTTGTGTTATATCTCGTGCAGTGGTACGGATTTGGCCCGAATCAATGAGTGACCCGGGATGGCACTGCCCCAACACAAGTGTTATTGTTTTCGAAACGGGTCGTTGCTTGGAAACTATACGTTGATTTGTGATTTTTTTTTTTTTTTATTCTAGTGTCGTCATTGGTCTGCATGGGGAGGAAAAAGAACTACACCTTCTGGTATCAATGTCTTGTTTTGTATTGCGCAACCCTCCATACTGGTCACGGCAAGTCTCCATTGGTACCACAGCTCTCCCGGGCAATTTACGGGAATATCACGATGAAGCCCATTTAACTTGGCTAGAAACAGAGCTGAGGTACAAAGCATTGATAGAATGATAAATATAATTCGATGAAAAAATATACTCCGAACATGCAGTATACTTAAAATGTATCGGGTAACAAATGCTTAACATTTTTTTGCATTGTTTTGATGTGACAGGCTGACAATGTTATAATAGGCAGTTGTGTTAGTAAATTTTTATTAGCCGAATGAAGCCGCATGCAATCGATCGGTTTGCCATGAACTCAATAGATAAGTTCTGGAGTAGGGCTCATGGTAAACTTGTGCAGGCACATACCATTCTATCTTATGAGATGACTCAAAATCAGTGTACATTATGACAAAACACATGTAAGGTTTAAGCCAAACGGCGTTTGCAACAATATTGATACGATAAACCTCACCCATGTAAGTCGAAACAAGCTCTTAATGGGAAATGAACCATTTTCTAATCTTAAAAACCAAGAAACTAGTTAATAACAAACTAAACAAATTAAACAAATGTCAAAATAACAAACTGGTTAAAAATCCCATTTAAAAATAAAAGTTGAATTATTAAAAAAGAAACATTTTAAGTCCTCTGGTAGTCAGGTTCAGATCGGGGTTATTGTAAAATCTGACTGATTTCAATCAAAACATGTCAACTTTTGACCACAAACTTCGAGATATTTGGAGTTTTTCAGATTTTTACCACGACCGTAGTATTAAAAACCTGCTTTAAAACTCGTTGTAGTCGGTCGAAATTGATAAGTACATGTAATGAATAGTCCATTAGATGACAACAAGTGAAACTATACGATACCCTTACATAGTACATTAAGCACCGACAACTTACTGAACTGCTAATAAACAATAAAAATATGCGAAAATGTGAAGAAGAAAAAAACATTTTTTAACCTTTTTTAGTCAACTGAGATTGCTTTGAGAGTGAGAAATTAGAAATGTTGTAGAAGCTTTTTGGTCTTCAAAGAAATATGGCGCTGAAGTTGAGAAATAAAACATTTCTGTGGACATTCTATTTCTGGTCAACTGAAAAATATTGGGGTGAGACTAGGAAATGAAACATTTTGTTGACGCTTCCTAGTCCTCCAAAAATATGGCTTTGAAGTTTAGTAATAAACATTTCTGTGTACATCTTTTGGTCCTCTGAGTAAACAGAAATGAAACTTTATTTGGATATTTTTGGTACAGTTAAAAATATTGGTTTGAGACTGAAAATTAACGAGACATTTTTTTATCCACGGAAAATATGGCTGTGAAATTGAGAAATTAAACATTCTCTGAACGCTTTTTGGTTCTCAAAGATAATGGCTTCGAAGTTGAGAACTAAAATTTTCTGTGGACATTTTTTGTCCACTGAGTTAATTATGTGGCATTGAAATAGAGCAATTAAAAACATTTTGGGGCACCGAAAAATATGGGTGTGGAATCAAACATTTTGTGGATGATTTTTAGTCCCAGAAAAAGCATGGCTTTGAAGTTGAGAAATAGGAACTTCTGTGGACAATGTTGTGGTCTACAAAGTAATGTCGCATTGAAAGAGAAAAAAGAAGAAACATTTTTGTGGATACGTTTTGTGCGCTGAAAAATATGGGTTTGGAAAAATAAACTTTTAGTCCACTGATTAATATGGCTTTGTGACTGAGAAGTTGAACATTTTCTGGATGCTTTTTTGCCCTCAAAGAAATATGGCTATGAAGTTGAGAAATATATTTTTTTTGTATACATTTGCTGGTCCACTGAGGAAGATGGCTACAAGATATATTGACAATATGTATTTATAATTTACTGGACGCCATGATGAAGCCCACTTTAAGTCAGCTACCAACGCAGCTAAAATGCACTAAAAATTAGACATTACGACAATAATTCAACGTTCACGTACGAGTTTCTGGGGCTTTGCAAAAACTCCCGAATATGAATTGTTGACTAACATTGACGTGAACGATCCAAAAATTCAGACAGTAGTGTTAGTAACTTTTGATTAGCTGCTAAAAACCAGCCCGCACTTAAGCAGCGTGCATTCACTGATCAGTTTGCATTTTGTTATAAAAGCAAATGGTTTGCAATTACATGTATTTTCAAACTTGTGACAGACACATACTGAAATGACTCAGAATTAATGTACACGTCATGAAATATATTTCAAAATGCTTAAGCCAACCGGCATTTCCAACAATGTTTGTACGGTATACCATTCACCACTTAAAGGGGGACTATAGGCAGGAGCAGCGGGGTTAAATTGGCCACCTTCGGGTGACTCATATGCACAGTAAGGGTACTCGGTCATGTTAGATTCAGCACTACATATACAAGCCATTAGGCTAATATGGGTCGTCGCAACACGGGAAGGATGCACGGAATGTCACTAAAAAACGCATAAACCATCTCGAAATAATTCATTACATATTTCGACACTTCGACACGCATCTTTTTCTAGTGAACATACAGACCTATATCATCGCTTATTGTGACGAACTCGGATATCAGTTCGCTAGAGAAACCCGGCCCGAGAACAACCCCATTTACCGCCATTTCCTTGACACAGAACACCCTCGCCGTGCCAGGCTAATCATTCCACATTTTACTATGCTCCAATGATTATCCTGGCCCCAAATGTTTGATCACTATTACAATAAAATTGTAATACTTTATCCAGCAAAAATATCGCATTTTCTCTCGATAGAAAATTTCAAAATGTTTAGAAATTGAGATTCCATTAAAAAGATCCGTCATATTCGGTCAATTAGTAGGCCCCTACTCTTTTTTGATGATGTTTGTCTGCACTATTTTGCGAAGGGCTACACACTTCGCGGCATGCGATTTGGATATTGCCTGTTCACTCAGTCTGCAGCCAATCAACAAGCAGCCTGAGATTTAAATTTGTTGTGATTTCTTTGGCGTGTAAATTGGACACAGCAGACGGGCTAACCACGTGACATGGAGTCTGGAACATGTATAGGTCACGCCTGCTGATTTACAATCATTAACATTCAATTGTAGAAAGAATAAGGCGGCGCCGTCAGCTTGAATATACATACTCCGGATGCTAATTTTTGAGTTACGCTCCGCCTCTGACAAAGTTGTAAACACGTCAGGAAATGGCGATCGCACGCTGACATTTAGCGAAAATTCCCAACTTCCATCGGTGATTATGAAATAATAACACAACGACAAGGAGAGATACAGAAATATGTATCTAATAAGAGTCTTAGTTGCGTGATACGCGTGAGATATTTGATTGTCTGTGGTTTTGTTGGGTGCAATAAGCGATTTTATTGGGGCATGTTTTCGTGTGCGTTGTCACGTATACAGAATGGTGTTTTGCATAGCATTCCCGATCGGCCGAAGCCGTTGAGCTGAAACAAATCGATTCACCGCCGACACTTTTACTCCGATTTTGCTGAAAATTGGTGACAAAGAGGCTTGATTGTATTCCGCACAATTCGTAGGAAGCGAATTTCGAAAATAATGATAAAAAATGTTTTTTCTAAGTAAAAATGGCCGTTGCTAGACATGGTTGCTAGGCATATGCTGCCACAGACATATCCACGGTAATACTGACAATAAGGGTCTGCACTGCTTTAGCGACGACCCAATATTCATTGTACAAGCCTGAATAGTTTGAAGTACTGTGAGATGGGAGACACCCCGAATTGGCGACTTTGTGTAACTTTATCTTGCCTACCTAGCAGCTGCCTAGAGTGTCCATTTAACGCTGTTAAATGTTTTCCGAAACGACTAGAAATTAGGCTTCTAATTACAAAACTGTAATAAGAGCAATGGTATTACCAGCATTATTACCAGACTTTCGGCCGTCCCCTCCGTCACCTTCTATTCCACAGTCGGAGTTCCCACCTTTAAATAACGGTTTAGTTCAAAACCAGGCAATTGGCATTTGGCAATGTCAATGTGCCGAACGACAGAATATCAAATATTGAAGTTGGATAAACTGCAGGCCAGATTAGAGATATCCTACAGGGCACTTCAGGTAATTTCATTAAAGATGAATTGATGGACTCAACCAAGTCATACAGCAATGAGATAGTATATAGTCCGGGAGCTGAGCGACTTTAGAAATCGTTTTCCTAATTTCTGTGATGACAATTTCTTTTGAAGAATTATTCTTAATATCTAAGAGTCAAAGTTCTCTGTGGACAATAAAGTGCTTTGTTCTTGAAATTTAATTCTCTCCTTCCATTTCGAAATCTTTTCCAAATTTCTCTGTGGACAATTTTAGTTCAAGAATATGTCAAAAAACATTTTAATCGAAATTCTCTGTGGAAATATTCGCTTTCAAATCTCTATCTCTTCCCTTTTGAAATGTTTTTCGAAATTTTTCTGTAGACGATTTCATTAAATACATATTCTACTCAACCTTCCTCGTCGACCGAGAAAATCATATTAAAGCTTCTTGCTTCTATTTCAAAATTGATTCCCAATTTTCTCTGCGGACAATTTCTGTTCAGGAATGTTTCATAACACATATTCCTATCAAAATTCAAATCGCTTTCAAAGCGATCTCTCTTCAATTTCAAACTCCCAAAATGTCTTTGCAGACATTTTCAGTTCAATAATATTTCAAATTGAACTATCAGCAAAATGTTCGGTGTAGTACACTCTTCAAATATCTCTCATCCACTTCGAAAAGTTTTTCCTATTTTCTCTGTGGACAATTTTAATTCAAAAACATTTCAAAATATATTCTAATCAAACTTCTTTGTTGACAAAATCACCGTAAAATGTATTCCCTCCATTTCAAAATTGATTCCTAATTTTCTCTGCGGACAATTTCGATAAAATTCTTATGAGACTTCTTTGTAGACGATTTCCAGTTCAATAACAAACTATGAGCAAAATTACTTGACTGTGGACGCTCTTTAAAACTTTCTCTTCCGCAAAAGTCATATCACTTCTATACATCGAAATCCCTTGCCAACTTTCAAAGGAAAAAAATTACCGAATGTGCTTTTTCAATTTTAATTTCGTCGAAATGCTAAATTCCTGAAATAGAGAAATTAAAATTTCAGTCGAGAAATTTTAGTTCCTCTATTTCAACACCACATTACAATGATCACTCAGTGGACCAAAAAATGGCCACAGAAATTGTATTTCTCAGCCTCAAAGCCATATTTTTAGGACTAAAAAGCGTCCACGAAATGTTTGATATCCTAGTCTCACACCCATATTTTCTAGTGCCCAAAAATGTAACCGAACTTTTTTAATTTCTTTATTCTTTTATTTCCGACTTCAAAGCAATTTTTCTTTGAGAATCAAAAGCGTTTAAAAGGGGTGAAATTTCTCACTCTCAAAACGAAATTCTTCTGTACTTCCTGAGAAAATTAATTTTTCAATCACAAATCCATATTTTTCAGTGCACCAATAAAATTACCACAACATGTTTCATTTGGTAGTTGATAAAGTATGGAATTAGTGAAACCTTGGAAACACTGATAAACCTTGGAATATTCAATGTAAACCATGGAATCACTGTGCAAATAGCGCGGGAAATCGGGTGCGTTCCTTCCACGATTTATACCCTCCCAACTGACAGTCTCGTCCCAGCTGACTTTATTGATAGCAACTTGCCAGTTAGTTCAGAAGCCAACATTTTTAATGTGGAGGATGACGTCATCAATTGGCAATGCGCTGTGGTCGTTAAAATATTTTATTTCTCTTCAATGGAAGCAAAAATTAGTTTTTATGATTGTTTTGTATTCCATAGACGATAAAGTATTATGCTCGGTACTAGATGCACGAGATCATAGGACAAACACACACGTGAATAAAAAAAACCGCTTAGAACTGGTGACGTCACAAAGATCTCTGCATCCCTCGATGCGTACTGGAAGATGTAAGAAATCGCTCACGGCGAAGGAAATTTTCATCCGCAAACTTCGGTAATAAACATACATGACTAGGCTTCTTTTATTCATCGTTTGTTATAAAATATCAGTCAATCATAGACAATTAGGCCTAGACATAGTCGTCAACCTTATCCATGCATAATGCATGACAGGCCCCCAATTTTCTCTGTATCACCCTGTATGAACAGACCGATCCGTAGTTCAAATAGGCCCCGCGTGGTGGTGGCGTATTTATAAGAGGAGCGCTATTGGTTCATATTATGGGTGTGTGGTGGGCGTGTCTTCCCATATTTGGGAGATCAGTACTGTACACTGGAGGCGAGGTACAACTGGGTTGTTCTAAAATATAGACTATTGAATCGGATATGCGACAGATTTCTAAATTACCATAAAATTCCGATCTGATCATGTAAGAATAAGCTCCAAATGTTGATTCGTAACCACGTTAGGTGAATGGCATTATTTCATGTTTTTATGCATTTTTAGGACTGATTCCAAGGTTTATCACTGGTTCCAAGGTTTCACTGATTCCAAGCTTTATCAACTACCGTTTCATTTCCATATTCACGTCTTGACCCTCAATGTACTGATATTGCTAGGTTTCCAGACAAGGTGCGTCATTACCTTGGCGTAGAATACAGCAAGCCTTGGTATGCAATCTATTTCAAACAGAAGTTGATCGGCTATTACTCACTCATAAACGGCATCGCTGCACACACAATGGTAACAAGTTAGCGTGATGCCACTGACATGACTGATCATCACTGCTGCTCGATCAGAGGTCTGATATCTCGACAAATATAGCGTTTTTGTTTCTCATTCAAAAACAACAATATGCTTTGCATCGAAACTTACGCGCGCAGTGTCCAGAGAACATAAAAAGGGCCAAACGAGTGAAGTAGGTTTTAAATCCAGGTCATATAGCAGAGCAGTGTTCTAAAAAGCCTCCTTTTGATATGTTGTAGGAAATGAGATTTTAAATTGGTTTCTACGGAAATCAAGGCAAATCAAGACAAAATACATTACAAAGTCATTTTCGACCACTCTGCCACTTAAAAACAAATAAAAATCACGCTGGTCTCACTCAGAGGCACCATGTTGCTATCTGTTGGTAATGCATTTATAGGGTCTAAATCCTACCGTTCAAGATGTATGCATACATTAATACTTGTACTCCTTTACAGCTAGAGCTCCCATGCGTGGTCCAATGATGAAGCCATTAACAAAAATTATAACCTCTATATCACCTACACACACCACTGGAAAACTTTTAGAGTTGGGTTTCTATGGGCAGGTAGGCCTACTCTATCCCTCAACACATTCAAATCATTTGTAGCTTCCATGTTAAGTAAAACTAAATGAAACAGAGAGAGAGCGATTTACTTTCCACAGAGGATTTTCATAATAATAAATTCTGAAATATTCGTGAAAAAAATTTTTAATAAAGAAATTTGGATGAGGATTTCGAAATGGACGATAGAGAAAATAGATAGCGATTTCATAAACTGTGATATTGCATATTTCAAACATGGAAACTACATAGTAGAATTAGCCATGGATGTCTTTATGAATTATATATAAATTACACTACAGGAGAACTAGATAATATCGCTACAAAAGAGTCAACTATTAAAGGTGTCAATAACGAGTAGATGCAAGAAACTGATACAGGTGAATTTATTAAACATGTTGAAAGACACTTGCTTTACTATTTACATGCTATAGTTTCACCGGTCTAAGTCCGCTGGATTATATATTTCATGAAATCAAAAACAGACCAATCCGAGACATGACGTCGAGTAAAACCGGACAATGCTGGTTTTGCTAACCCGATGTCAATGTAAAACATGAGGAATCGCATCAGGCGGCAATAATATCGTATTTTACCTTTGTTGATTATTCAGGAACGATATTCAAGAAATGATCTCATATTGGTGAATCTGGAATGAATTTTTTTTTCTGGTTTTTATCATGCGCATGCATCCGCTTAATAGAACGCCGGTCTTTTGTTTAAATTGTAACTTTCAATTATTTGTCTTTTTTTGCGGGGGAGGGGGAGGGGCTCAACATTGAAATAGATGTCGTTTTTTTCACTATCTTTAGTGTACTTATCAGTCGATCTATTTGTTTTTAAAAAAAAACACGAAGCCACACCAGGGTCTTTCAAATAAAGAGTCAGGTCACGGCAAGTTTCTTTTGATCCCACAGCTCTCTCGGGCAATTAACTGGAAGCCATGATGAAGCCCTTTTAATTCAGCTACAAAATGAGCTGAGGTGCAAAACAATGATGGAACGACACCAAAGTTCAACGAAAAAAATTTACTCGGCACATGAGGTACACAATGATTTATCGCGTTACAAATACATAGAATATAAATTATATTGATGTGAACGATCTTAGAATTCAGGCAGATGTGTTGAGTAGCTGCTAATAGCCAAACATAACAATAATCAAATCGCAGTTAAGCTAATCACTGATCGCTTTACAATTTGTTATAAAAAATTAGGTTGTAATCAATAGCAAACTTGGCACATGTAATGTAAATTGTTTGTAAACATCATAAATGTTTGGGTTCTCCAAAATTGATGTAAACATCATAAATGTTTGTGTTCTCAAAAATTGATGTAAACATCCGATCGTTTTTTTACCGTGAACGCGAAATTAAACAAGCTGTAAAACTCGTTGTAGTCGGTCAAAATTAATAGGATATGAATATCCCATTAGATGACAACAACCGGAACTATGTGGTACCCTTCGATTGTCCATTAAAGGGTATTGTGATCTTTTCGCGTGGCTAGCTATGGGTGTCGAACGCTGCGGAGGTCTCCCGAATGGGCCGTGCCCACACAGCGAAACGTCTCTTACAGCAGATGACGTAAAATATAGGCATTGTGATTTATGGCTGTGCACGAGCTGTTTTAACGTAAGATTCCCAGAGAAACAGGTGTCCAGTGAGAAGTTAAAGGACTTATCGGAGGTGACACTGAACAAAAAGACGCCTAACCTGAGTGCGCGTTTCGTCGCTTCGCTGGACAATCTTTTTCAATATCGTGTCGGCGACATAAAAGGAACTCTTAATGAACTTGAACAATCTTGCTTGATGGACATACACAAGAGGCTCTGTAGTAAGCTCTGTGAAATGTTTCCGGTCTTAATTGATAAAAGACCTATCAATCGCCAGGTGAAACATAAATTGATTGACGACATCTATCACCTTGGCACTGGGGTGGTAGATTCAAACCTCTCTAAGGATATTGAAAAGATCTTCAAAAGTGAGGGCTCTGGTGCATCATCGTCTCTAACGTCTGAGACTGATGGTGTGAACGAGCTGTCAATAGATCAGTTATCAAGGATTGTATATGGTCAAAAACTTCGCATTGAGATGTTGGAAGCGACTGTCCAGGAACTGTGCAATGTGTTGAAAATACAACCTACTCGTGTCACATCGGAGTCTCAATCATCAGTGGATATCACGGTCGCAAGCGACATTAATGAGTCCAAGATCGATTTATCCCAAGTATCCGATGGCACAGTGGACCCTGATATTGTGGCAACAATTGGAACCGAGGATAGGGCTAACGAAACCGATGTTAATGTGAATGAGACTGACGTCGATATTCCTGCCGAGGACTTTGTTTTGCAGCCTTCGCAGGCCAAGAAAGTTAGGCAACAGGAGCGCAAACGGCAACGGCAGAACAGGCGTGGAGCATCCGGGGGTCAGCCTGCCAAAGGGCCGGCCAAGATCGCTGCTGCTCCTGTTCTGTATAACATTTACATCGGGAGAGTAGATCCAAAGCATACCGAGCAGGACATTGTGGATCACATCCATGCACACGGTGTCTTGGAAAACGTATCTGTCCAGATCCTAGCAGATCGTCGCTCTCAGAAATCGTTCAAAATCACTGTTCCTCAGCATGATTTTAAATCTGTGCTTGACAGAGACATGTGGGATAAGGGGGTAATTATTCGGCCCTTTCGCAAAGCAGGGGGCGCGATTCGAGCGGCATCAGCGCAGGTTAAGCCTCACGGCCAACGGCCATATCGCCGCCAAGTCCCCAGGCAACGGCAGAAACGTGATCAAAACACGCACACGTACAATTCACATTACGAATACGACGGATACTCCCGTAGGGACTACGACCAGGAAGGCTACCACTCATACAAGTATGACCGCCGGGACTACGGGCAGGAACGCTCCCCTTTCGAATACGAAGAAAGAGAGGATGGCCGCCGCTGGCGCTAGTGTGCAGGTCGGTCTTCTGAACACTCGTAGTGTGAAAACTGTGACAGCGTCCCGTAACAAGCTTGCTGAATTTCAGAATCTTGTTATCGGTGAGAATCTGGACATTGTATGCGTCACCGAATCGTGGATGGACGACAATATACACGACAATGAGGTTCTTCCTTCGAACCTTTTCAGTGTTTATCGTCGCGACCGCAACACGGATACATGTGGTGGTGGCGTTCTTCTCGGCGTCCGCAAGGAATTCTATTCGAGGGGGAGAAAGGAATTCGAGACGGATGATAACGAAATTATGGTTTGTGAAATCCAGGATGGCCAAACGGGTCCGAAAGTTGGCCTTATTGTGTGTTATAGGCCGCCGGACGACAATTCGTTTGTGAACAAGCTGTATGAAGTACTTTTGATTTGTGAGGGCGCCTTTAATCGAACGTGCCTCCTTGGTGATTTCAACTATAAGGAAATCGATTGGAATACTGTGTCCGCTCCGGGCCTTGGACCCGCGCATTGCTTCTGTGAGCTCGTCAGTGACTTCTCTCTGACACAACTGATTAATGAACCGACTCATAAAAAAGGCAATATTCTTGATCTTATTCTAACTGACTGTCCAGAGGTCTTCTCTCATGTCAGGGTGCTGCCTCTCATGTTTGACTCAGATCATTACCCCATCATTGCTGACATGAACTTCCGTCCAGCCCGTAGGCCGGGTACTCAACGTACGGTTCTTGACTTTAAAAATGCGGACTTTCAAGGACTCCAGACATATTTTAGGGGCGTGTTTAGCAATGTTTCGCCTTTTTCCCACCGTCATTCAACGTCGAGGGATGTTGAGTCTATGTGGTGTGACTGGTACTCCATCTTTAATGTTGGCATTGAGAAATTCATTCCGAAACGACAAGTGAAGGACACTAACAGGCCCATATGGATTGATGCTGAGGTTAAACACCTTTCAAACCAGGTGAAATCAGCTCGTAGAAAAGCCAAGTCGGATAGCAGACCGCAGTCGTGGGCTAAATTTAAATCCTTACGCAATCGTTTACGTAATTTGACCAGGGACAAATACAGGTCTCATGTGAAAGATCTTGGCGATGTTGTCAAAGCAAATCCACGGAAATTGTGGTCCTTTATCATGGTAAAACAAAGTCAAAAAGCGTCCCGGACACTGTCACTTTCAAAGAGCAGCGCGTTTCAGACGGGACATCTAAAGCAGAGGTTTTCTGCGAACATTTTTCTTCATTATTTTCTGATCAGCGTGCTCAACCTTTGCCTAAGATATCCATTGTTAAAAATGACAGTCTTGAATGCTTGAACTTTTCTGATGATGATGTTCGCAGATTTCTCACAAATCTAGATGCCTCCAAAGCGGTTGGCTCGGACGGTATCTCACCTAGGGTTCTGAAACATTTCGCCGACGCTTTGTGTAGTTCTCTTGCAAGTGTTTTTAACAAGTCTATGAAGTACGGGGCACTTCCCAATTGCTGGAAGATCGCAAATGTGGTTCCAGTTTTCAAGAAGCACGACAAAGAATGTGTTGAAAACTATAGGGGGATTTCTCTCCTTTCATGCGTGTCTAAGGTTATGGAACGATGCATCAGTAACCAGGTTTATCCTTTGGTGGAGAGCATGTTGTCTCCCTCTCAACATGGGTTTGTTAAGGGTCGCTCAACTGCTACACAGCTTGTCCAATTTTTAGATAAAGTTGGTAAAACACTGGACGATGGCGGCCAGATGGATGTGTTATACCTGGACTTCTCCCGCGCTTTTGACTCTGTCCCCCACGTGTTATTATGTCACAAATTGCAAACTTTTGGCTTTGATGGCCGCTTATTGGCATGGTTCAAGGACTATCTGCAGGGCCGGTCCCAAAGAGTGGTTCTTGATGGTTTTGCCTCGCCCTTGAAACCGGTTTTATCGGGGGTACCTCAGGGTTCCATTTTAGGTCCTCTGCTTTTTTCATTATATGTCAACGATTTGCCCGAGGCAGTTAGTGAGAGGACTGGCTCGGAGCTTTACGCGGACGACGCCAAGTGTTACAGGGTAATTGAGAACTTGTTTGATTGTCTGTCTTTACAGGATGACTTGGATGCCCTTAGGGCATGGAGTAGCAAGTGGGGTCTCTCCTTTAACACTCTGAAATGTCAAATTATAAGTTTCACGAGACGCCTCCATCCAATCAAGTTTCATTACAATTTAGGCGGTTGCGTGTTGGAGAGGGCAAACCAGGTAAAAGACCTGGGGGTATTATTGCAAAATGTTGACTTTGTTGCGCACAGTGCAAACAAACACTGGCACGTTATTAGAAGGATAACTGGTAATTGTAAGCACAAGGATGCGTTAAAGACATTGTATTCAAGTGTTGTCAGGAGTCGAGTCGAGTACTGTTCAGTGGCTTGGAGTGGTCTCTCCAAACGGAATCTTTCTGTTTTGGAGAATGTTCAGCGCCGGGCCACAAGACACATCTCGGATCGTGATCTATCTTATGCTGAACGAATGTCAGGGCTTGGACTTTTACCTCTGGCCTTTCGCCGTGAAATTTTAGATCTACTCTTTATACACAATTGTTTTACACAGAAGTTTTCAGTGCCTGTCGATGAGTACGTCAATTTTACAACTCGTAGGGGCGACCCCATGGTTTTAAAACAAACACGGTGCAGGACCGAGTCGTTTTTTACTTCTTTTTTTAATCGGATAGTAGGCACCTGGAATGCGCTACCAATCGCAGCTCGGTGCCAAAGTCGCCACGCATGTTTTAAAACTAATGTTATTGATTTTTATTGTAAGAAACTTGGTGGTTTTACCGTCGACAATACATGCTTTTGGGTCACTGCCTGCAGATGTCCCCTCTGTAGGCAGTGCTAGAACACTACATTTTATGCCATATTTATTTTTCTTCTGTAGTTTATTTATACTTTGTGGTGCTGGCTCACATAGGACATTTCCTGTGCCAACACCACTCTGTACATGTATCTGTCGTCACTATTATTGTATACGTGGATGTACAGTCCTTCAAAAAAGTAAATGGACACACAAAAATCAAATTTTCTTGAAAACGGCTGGTGATAAATCGATTCGGTTTGCTGCATTTGATAGGACATTTAGTTGTGCATCATGGTATCTACCACATAAAAATTAGCCATTTTATCTAATACCGACTTTTATTGATTTACAAAAGGCCCCAAAATCAACTTTTTCGTTTCCGATTTTTTTCGTACTTTTTCTTGATAGGATGAATCACCATGATGAAAAACCCACGTCCCCATCAAGGTGATGAAAATATCTTGTGTTAATTGGTGGGAAAACAGCATTTTATGTCAAAATTTTGCACCTTGTTTATTGACTTTGGAATTACTTTGGAGAAGTCGACCATAGCCAATTATGTCAGTTTCAACATGCAGCCCGAGTGTTAATTCCTTATTGGCTGAGGTTTTGAATGGGGGTTGAAATGTTGTTAACATTGATGTATTGTAAACGCGAGGGTAAAGTAATATTGGTGAACCCATTGTCCAGCTGCCAAATCCAGGCCTGGGAGAGCTATTCATAGGCATATTAAACAAGGCCATTGAAATGGTGACATGATTCCGGTTGTCTGGGCCAGGTGAATAATATCAAGGGGGCATCTCCGCAGTAGAAGACCGGGTAACAAAACCCTTTTGCACAAATGGGTTAATAAGTTGCAGATTCAAGTGAAAACTGTGGAATTTCTTAGATATTCACTCATAACTCAACAGAAGCTTCCAGTCAATATAAAATTTGCCCCCAAAAAATGCGTGATAAAAAAGTTGATTTTGGGACCTTTCATAAATCGAAAAAATTGACTTATAGGTAAAATAGCAAATTTCCAAGTGGTAGATATCATGATGCACAACTAAATGCCCTATCAAATGCAGCAAACCGCATCGATTTATCACCAGCCGTTTTCAAGACAATTTGATTTTTGTGTGTCCATTTACTTTTTTGAAGGACTGTACATGTACAGTAAAATTTCAATAAATAAATAAACACCGACAACATACATGTACTAAACTGCTAACCACAAAAATAGATATGTGATGCTGTGGAATAGAAACGCTTTTCGTAAATTTTTTTCAAATCAGTGCCATCACTCAAAACTGTCGAAAAGCAACATGCGAAACTTATCGCTTTTCATAAAAATGTTATCTGAATAGTTTTATAGAGATCAGTGACTTTGAAGCTGGCGTATGCTTTAAAACGGGGTGTTTGTAACGGCCATGTTCAGCTGATCGAAGAATTGTTCAAATTCCTGTCGTGCGGAATTGGCTTGGGTGTACCACATGACCCGAGAGAACCCCGTCCCTACGCGCGTCTTCCGAAATGGGTGGTGGCTTTGATGTTGAAGTCATACGTTCCTGTGTTGCCTGACTCTTTATTTTGAAAGACTACTGGTCACACCGACCTTTTAGAGCGTGATGATCTGATGACATGTTCAGTCATTTCTTCTGGGGGTAAACTAAGTACCATTATTGACCCTGTTCAGAGTCAGGTTTCAACCTAGCTATCCCCAGTACATACATTTACTAACAAATCGATTGAATATGCAGGTTCAATAGAATCTTTGCTCAACCGAAATAGATGCACCACTTTCGACCCACAATTTCAAAGATGTATATTAAGTGTGAATTGAACATATTGGTTATGAATAAACAACAAATTGGAGCCAAACTCACCGATTTCCTGTGAGGTATAACTCTCTTTTAAATATTCCAAAAAGCATATACAATGTACTCCTTTCTTACTCATGAACTAAATGGATAAATAATCTTATACATGTGAAACTTGAATTGGTTCAAGTGGTCAGCTGATGATTTCCTCCTTACCATGCAGGCTATCACTGATAATAGCAAAACAGGTTAGAACTAGATCTGACTAAGCACGGACATTTTGTTTAATCTTCAAAAAATGTCTTGTATAAAATTTTGTTTTATCTACAGCTCATCAGTCACACTGTCTGTTGGCGTGTGACGTTGAGCAAGCCAACAAGCAAGACTGCAACAGATGAACATGCCGAAAGGCCTGGTGCAATGCCAGGCTGGGGTCAAGAAGCGCAAAAGTGCCATGCCGCTTATGCATTTGGTTTCCAACATTTCACTAGAGGTTTTATTCGTTTGCTACGGCGTTTCTTTCCAAATTGGTTACCAGCGCCACCGCTAACCGGATAGCATTTGTACTGACCGCTATATATGAGGCAATACCACAATTGATTTTTAAGCCTTTTAGCAGTTAAATTGTCAATGTTTGACCGCGACGCATCAAATACTGCGTGCGGTTGTGAATCTGAAATTTTGATCTGATATTCCGGACAGCCGGGCAAGTAAATGGTGAAAAATAAACTGGTAGTTGACCACGGAAATTTTTTGATAATCGACAAATTAGACAGACTTTGATATTTCCACTCTTTTCAGCCAACTGGCAGAAAAAACTCAAAACACGCCCCCTATTACCCAATTAGCAAAATTCGAAATTAGTTTTTTCATCAAATAATTTCTTTATATCTGTAGACTTGCCACAGCAAATATTTTTTCAATACCTCTGCAAATATGTACTTGATAGTTAAAAACATGCACTCGTCTAATTGATAGGCCTCGACCCTCCAACCTAGGAATATTCATTAGTGGTCTTGTCTCATATTGTTAAGCCACCCACTGAGCCCTCTGCAGCGCCATGTTATTTTTATACGGAACGCCCCCACGCCAAGAGTTACTTTGAGAATGGAAACCCCCTCAACCTAATGGGTGATGTCATTGTCAGTGCAAAATACTCGATCACCTAATTCCTACATGGATTTCTATTAGGATAGGGGAAGGATATGTCTTCTAACAATTGTGGCAATAATAAGTTCTAAAGTAACGCCATGAATAAATTGACTTGAGTGACTCTAATTGTATGAATGAATTGTCGTCTGCTATGACTGCAAGTGAACCTGCATCGGCTATTGGTCAGGAGTTTATGACGGTTCATTGTATTTGAGGTTACACCCTGTGATGTAAGATGACCTGTGTGGACAAAGTGGTACAAATATAGTTAGCTGAAGCTGGTAAAAATCAGTAACCAAATATTTACTGATGGTGTCCACAGTGTCACCTGCCTTGTGTGTGGTCTCACTGTACTGTAGTATTGGGGATGGAGCGCATCACCCAAGATAACCACAAAACGCAAACACGATTCCCCGGGAGAAAAGAGCGGAGTGGCCTGGGGATTATATTGAGTTTGTTATTAAGCACAGACCGTTGCCCTTTTCCTTAACAACCCATCCCGAGGTCCATCCCAGCCCACGCACGCAGACACCTGACCACTGATCGTCACGCAAAGCACACTGTCAGCAAGAAATCACTTATGAGATGCTAGAGGGGAGGACCAAGGCACTTGCCAAAAGCCAAAAGGATTTTCATTTTTCGGCGGTAAAATATCATGTGTAACTTGAATTTAAATCAGAAAATTTTGAGGCAGCATCAAGATGTAATTGAATGCAGAACCAACCTTATTTTTTTATATTTTTGGATGACCTGCCAGGATTTGTGTGGGGAGCAAACAATGAAGGAAAAATGCTGTAACGTGATTTTATTAATCCTGGGATGGTGAAAAATAAACTGGTAGTTGACCACGGAAATTTTTTGATAATCGACAAATTAGACAGACTTTGATATTTCCACTGTATATCTGTAGACTTGCCACAGCAAATACTTTTTCAATACCTCTCCAAATATGTACTTGAGAGTTAAAAACATGCACTCGTCTAATTGATAGGCCTCGACCCTCCAACCTATAAATATTCATTAGTGGTCTTGTCTCAGCCACCCACTGAGCCCTCTGCAACGCCATGTTATTTTTAGACGGAAAGCCCCCACGCCAAGAGTTACTTTGAGAATGGAAACCCCTCAACCAAATGGGTGATGTCATTGTCAGTGCAAAATACTCGATCACCTAATTTCTACATGGATTTCCATTAGGAAAGCGGAAGGATATGTCTTCTAACAATTGTGGCAATAATAAGTTCTAAAGTAACGCCCTGAATAAATTGACTTGAGTGACTCTGATGGTTCATTGTATTTGAGGTTACACCCTGTGATGTAAGATGACCTGTGTGGACAACGTGGTATGAATATAGTTAGCTTACGCTGGTAAAAATCAGTAACCAAATATTTACTGATGATGTCCACAGTGTCACCTGCCTTGTGTGTGATCTCAACTACACCCGTACTGCTAAGTATTGGGGATGGAGCGCATCACCCAAGATAACCACAAAACGCAAACACGATTCCCCAGGAGAAAAGAGCGGAGTGGCCTGGGGATTACACTGACTTTGTTATTAAGCACAGACCGATGCCCTTTTCCCTAGCAACCCAATCCCTAGGTCCACTCCGGCCCACGCACCCAGACGCCTGACCACTGATCGTCACGCAAAGCACAGCTGTCAGCAAGAAATCCCTTGAGATGCTAGAGGGGAGGACCAAGGCACTTGCCAAAAGCCAAAAGGATTTTCATTCTCCAGCGGTAAAATATCATGTGTAACTTGAATTTAAATCAGAAAATTTTGAGGCAGCATCAAGATGTAATTGAATGCAGAACCAACCTCATTTGTTTATTTTTTTGGATGACCTGCAAGGATTTGTGTGCGGACCAAACAATGAAGGAAAAATGCTGTAACGTGATTTTATTAATCCTGGGATGATTCTAGCAAATGCACTTGAAAGAATAGTCTTTGTGAATTCATGATGATATGCATAGCCCCTTAAAAATGAATTCCCTATTTATGCTCTGGACATAGTTTCAAGTCTTCTAAAGGCGATTAAGCTCAACCATTTTTACATTTTCTCGGGCGGTAAAAATGTAACTTATCCGGCCTTTCCTGTTTAAAAGTCCGGCGCAGATCAGTTTGCTAAGTCTGATGAACATGTTGATAAGGGTTCCATTCAGAAACTCGTCTATGACTTGATGATGCGTCAATTACTTTGATAATGATTTAGGTGCAGGAAGGGTATTGTGTTGCTGGTGCGAAATTCGCTTTGAATTGATTTGAACCATATGTCCCAAAATGTTGTGAAGCAGAGAAAAGTATTGAAAAAAACGTTAGTTATACTTCGGGCCCCAAAACCTTGAAGTTATCGAAAATTCGTGATTCGACCGACCAGGATTATAAATCTACTTCTATTTTGCCGTAGCCTTAAAAAATTATAAGCGTGCAGAGTGAGAGTGCCATTTCACTTTTCACTGGACAATGGCCTAAATATTTATAATAGGTGACTCACGAAGATAGAATCACTATTCAGTCCGCATGATAGGAGAATCACCGAAAGCAATTGACCTTCTTTATGAGTTTTATTTTTGTTCACCTGTCGGGACATGGACTTCATTCGGGATGGGAGATAACACACCAAGGAGCACTTGACTTTTATAAGTTTGACTATGTTATCAGTAGCCAAATAAATCATACCAAGTTATTGAACACAATGGATCAAATATCACCATAGAAACCGATAACCTATAGAAAAATCGAATGTCAAATACATGTACAGGCCAGATAAAAAATCACTGAAAACGTGAGATCGTCCTTTCTTTCTTGCTGTGCATCGGGAGAGGGCGTATTTTAAAGATACATTTATATAAGTGAAGACGTCGTCAAAACCAAGGCCTGGTGGTTCAGGGCAAATTAAGTCACTAACCCAGTGTTAACTTTCACTCAGCTTTATCTCCTTCAGTTAGCCCGGTAAACTTGATGCAGAGCAATGCCACACAAGTGGCCAACGTGTGTTAAACAACCAGCCCAGGGATGTAGAAAGAATAATATCAATACGCCTCCGTCTCAAAAACCATTGAGAAAGAGAACTATGTACTTTAACTAACGCTTATATATGTTTTTAAACAGGTGCACACTGACGCTTTCTCAACCACTTGTTTCCTCCAAATTGCCAGTGGATTTGAACTGTGAGGGTGTGAGGGCGATTTCTCTAGGTATAGTAGGCTACTCTAGAGACTGTTTTAACCCGCGCCTTTACATGTTTTTTAAACGTATTGACATTATTGACAATGGTTTTCTAAATTACTTTTCTTTATCTCACGAGATAACCACTACATTTGATCTACGTTGATTGCTTGGAGTCTTTTGTTTGGTTAGGTGCTCTTGAGACGCTCGTTTAGGGATGGCCGCTTGATAATAAGCTATTAATTGGGTGACCTTGTCATGAGAGGTATGCGTACGTAAACATCGGGCGACAGTGATAACACACTGCTGTCGATAAAACCTGAGAATAAAAGTGGTATCGATCGAACCTCACCATTACCTCTCATGATGATCATAATTGGCAGAATCCAGCCCTTTCGTTTCTGACCAGAGAGAAAATTGACATGGAAGTGTTCGCTTCTGCGTGATCAACTGAAAAACTAATGCAATTTAGCCTTCTGTGTTTGTGCCCAAGACTCACATTAACTTTTATCAAACTTGTAAAGCATATTACATATTCTGAAAGTGTCTGTTCTGTTCATAAAACCAAGCAGATATCGTGATATTCATGGCCAGCACTTTTGTTTCTGACTATACTCCATGACATAGAGAGGATAGGCTGAAGGAAAGTCCAACTTCGGAATTCTCAGCCTGCTGTGATTGTACCTAGGATGCCCATCTACGTTTGTCTAATGTGTAAAACATATTAGATCTTCTGAAAGAATCTCTTCACATTAAAACCTTGTAGACATCGTTAGAATTCGCAGACTGTGTAGCACTTTTATTTCTGACCATATTATTGTTACCCGTCACAGCAAAACCAGGCACAGGTCTCTCGAAGCTTGGCAGGATGAGACGGACTAGTCGTTCACTTTTGTCTGCCTCTGGCATAACCATCAATTGGAGGCCTATCAGACTCGTATGATATCCAGACAGTCGGGCGAGTAAGTGATGACATTTAAAATTTAAACTGGTTGTTGTTCACAGATATTTTTAGAAAATCATACAAGTTTGATATTTTGACACATTTCACCCCTCCCCGCGCCCTGACCAATTGGCAAAATATCAAAATCGTTTTTTATAAAATGATTTCTTTATATCTGTACCAAAAATTGACCTTAAAAACTCGAGTCTAATTGAAAGGTCTGAATCCTCAAACCAAAGAAATCTAATCTTGTCTCAATGAGATAGACTTTTTTGGGGGGGGGGGGGGGGGGTGATAATTTTGAGAATCCAGCAAAAGTTTATTTTCCTGTTAACATAACATCCCATAACTCTCCTACCGAGGAAAGTGATCTGGAAAAAGCCATGATTTCTAGTCCAGCCAAAAGCAAACAGTTCAGCACCACCTCTGGCCATGCAAGTTAAGGATAAACGCAAGAGTATCTATGTTGCTTGTGAAACGACTTTCATGATCAGGGGCTTATATAGTTTCAAAGTGATTGCGTATTGACTAGTTAGACAATACAATGAAACCTCCCATAGCGGACACCTCTTTATTAAGGACAGTCTCTCTATTAAGGACACATTGGATATTAAATCATCAGCAATGCAATACTCTAAACGAATTACATATAGAATGATTTAAGCACATTCTAAATATCGATCAAGATGACCAGGGCAAGAATTTTGCAAATTTTATCAAAACTAGACCATTGCGGCCAATGCAGCAGTCCTGGGACGGAACGAACTCAGATATGATAGAGAGTTTCGGTCATGCGCAAACAGGACGCCTAACATGGAATACATCATCAAGTCAGGTTGCAATTAGCATTATCGCCGCTGCCTCGGTATAAGGAATTGATACCGAACTGGCAGTATCAGTTGTCTCACCAAAACCGCGAGGGTCGAGCAAGAAATGTAGACCAACCGATTGAGTGGTTTTGGCGAGACAGAAATTGATACCTTACCAACTTCTGATATATATACGTTTTCCCCACGCTCCCGCCAGGTGGCCAGCGTGTAAAATACCGTGAGTATAAGGTATCAATTTCTGCTCTATAAAACCTCTTAAATTAAATAACGAATAGTGTGGTTTTAAATGCTTTTTGGCTGTTATCATATTTTGCAGCAACCCAAGCGTCGGTTGCCTTACCCAGAGTCTTTCAAATAGACCGAGGTTGCCGAGGTTTTGGTCAACAATTAAGCTTCACCGGAGCGCTTTTTTGAGACAATATCAATATTGATTATGCCGATTATGCATTAATGCCGACAGTGAGGTAGCAATTTATATTCTTAAACAACGAGCTGTAATGTACTGGTTGTAGATGCTTTTGAAAGACTGTGCTGTAGTTAGGGATCTACTTAATTTTTGTGAAAGGGCAAACGTATGCAAATATATATATTCTCTATTTTTCTAATGTTAATTGATCACGTAAATGGGCAGTCGGTCGCCTTTAATTTCATCAAATTAGCCCGATTAACACAGTTTGTTTGCGGGGAATTTTTAGCATGGGGTTGTAATAAAACAATTCAGGTAGAAGTAATTTAATAAGTTCAACGGTTAATGTATAAGAGCAAACTAAATTACAAAAAGTCCCCTATATTCAAAATAAGAACCAAGTGCTAGTCTATCTAACCAGTAGCTAGTTGAAGTTCTTATTAAATCAATATTTGGGTGTTCGCCAAAACGGGTGGTCGAGGACTTGATATACGACTTCACATGCCTCGATCTGGGTTATTCTTGTACTAATGGGCGGGATTCCGGGCTGAAATCGTCTCCTGTGATTGACATTATTATATTTGTCTTGGTACTGTAGATCACTATTTTTGTACATAGGGTCCGTGGCTGATAAACTTCCATTTACAGAGAGTAAGACAATGGTGTATATCAGAGACGTCCGGCAAGGTCTTAATTAACACCTTCATGTTCACGACAAGCCTATGATAAACAGACCTATCAAAGGTGAGCATCTGATGAAGACTGGCTACTCCTCGCCCGCAAAAGTAGTCAGAAAACCAGACGTCTGGGATTTTTTGGCAGGAATCGTTTATTTAGTACGTAATGTGGTCAGTAAGGAGAGCAGTTGCATAGTGATAAGATCACAGGGCTCATAATCGGGATGTCTTGGGTTCGAATCACCGAAAGATCATCATTTGTTTCGTCTTTGTCATTCCAGACCAGCAGCAAATTGGTAACTTACTTGCATATAGATGGCGAAATATGATTAAGGAATTGATACTGAAGGTATTGCATTTCTTTTAGTGAGTTTTTTGGCCGGATTTGGATCCACACAATGGTACTTAAAAGTACCATTGTAAACAAGGGACTAGCTCCTACTGTTGTAGCTTTTTCTAGCAAACCCCGCTCATTATGTCACGTCGGTGGTGTGTGTCTGTCGCAGAGGACGGAGTTACTGACTCACCAAAGTCCCTCACTTTCACCGACAAGTAAAACATTGCGAATTCTGAAGAGCGCCGGTTGGTTAAGCTCTTGGTTCGGGCTTTTAATCTCTGATATTTTCCGTCTGTACATTTTGTAACCATTGTATTTTCATTTTAATGTTCTCCTTTTAGGAGGTTAATAATGTTATTATTATATTATTATTGCTTGTCTCACCAAAACCGCGAGGGTGGAGCGAAAATGTAGACCAAAAACGAGGCAGCTGGAGCCGAGGTTTCGGCAAACATTTCAGATCCAGCCGAGCGGTTTTAGTGAGACAATCAATATCGACAGTGAGGTATCAATTTCTAATCTAAAAAATCTCAAATAAAACAACGAAAAATAATGCATTCCATTTCACTCAGCTAAAATTACCATTTTGCTGAGTAACCCCGACTCTCAGTCTTTAAACAAAAAAAACAAAGGAATAAAAGAAGAAACTGAGATTTTAATTCATTGTTAACAGAGATTTATTCAACAAGTATGATCAGTAATGGTATCCATGTATCTAGTTAAATCATCCATTTCTCACAAGTATCTGAAGTGACCAACTGAATTTAGTCAAATGCAGAAATAATAAGAGCACTGTCTTCAAGAATTTAGAAAGTCTGACTAAATTCAATCGTTGTCTGAAGTGTCATCAATTCGAATTGTCATTTTTTTTCTAATTTCAAAACATCCTTACCAGACCACGATGACCCAAAGGAGTTGGCTGAGAAGTTCTGTAGTTTTTTCACAAGTAAGATCAGTAAGATTCGGGTAAAACTCGTTTCGAGCAATGCTGTGTCGACACCAATTTCAGAGGACTCTGTTGAAGGCTGTGTTCCAGGCCTGTCCAGTTTCACCCATGCAACTGAGGATGAAATAAGGAAGCTGGTGTTGTCAATACCCGCCAAGAGTTGCACTCTGGATCCGATCTCGACTGTCCTACTGAAAAAATGTGTCACTCCCCTT